>NC_089764.1:21436235-21446235 GCF_040412425.1 Macrobrachium rosenbergii | reverse complement strand
CCCCTCCAATGAAGAACTCGACTAACCATATTAGTGAAGATAATTAGATAGGCATACCTGACCAAGCATGTGTTAAGTTTCCTTCGATGGTATGGCCAACACAACTTTGTTTTCCCTTTCACAAAAGGAATGTCCGCCACTTCCTTCAAAGGTTAGGCGCCACATTTTTCTCCTAAGTGCTTAACAAAGGCATGTAATATCCTCCGGGTGAAATTTCTAACGTAGGGGGTGGGGCGGGAGGGGGAAATGAGAAAAGATAGCGATTTCTATTGCACTTGGCAGTATACTGACCTTCCCCAAGGAGAAAACAGGTTCAGGCCATGACATAAAGAACTTTCTTTATGGTTTCATGATACATTACGACAGAGCTATCTGCACGTTAGCAAGAATGAACGATTTCCGTTGAGAAAGGACCTACTGGCGAAAGCAAAATCATTAAATTCTGTGAAACTATGCGGATGTTCCTCAGGTAATAAGGACTTAATTATTATAACGAATATATATATATATATATATATATATATATATATATATATATATATATATATATATATATATATATACATATACATATACACATATATATATGTATATATATACAGTATATATATATATATATATTATATATATATATATATATATATATATATATATATATATATATATATATATATATATATATATATATATATATATATATATATATATATATATATATATATATATATATATATGAGAGAGAGAGAGAGAGAGAGAGAGAGAGAGAGAGAGAGAGAGAGAGAGAGAGTTGTTGTTGTTTTAACAACATCCCAACTAAGATTCAACGAGAAACATTGGGAACAGTTCTGTAATAATAAAAACGACAGTCCACAGAGGCCTATCGTGTTAAGGACCGAGAAACGAAACCACACGAACGCCAACACCTGTACCACGAAGTCACATGTGACACCTCCATCCTTGCGAAAGCACCTCGGTAACACGCAGGGCGGATCCTTGGGCGTTATGAGAGGTCTTTTACCCCTGACAACACCTTGATGAAAGCAGACAGCGCTTTGGCGCCAACGAGTTTATCATGACTTCTCGACCTTTGCAACTTCCTCCACCTCTTCCTGCAGGGCTCTGGCAGAAGTCGTGTGCGTCGAGACTCGAGAGCGATGCTTGCATGGTCAAGAGCGTGTGGCCAGCTCTTGATTAAAGACCCCCGGAGAATGGACATGCTAATAGGATACGAGTTTAATCCGTTTGTTTTCGGCAAATGGTGGAGGGAATCGGGTAGAAACCTTCCGGGCGGGCGACGGCGTGGCGACGGCCTTCTCCGGCGCCAATCCCGATACCTGCTGGAGGTCACCTGGGCCCTGGCGTGATCGCTTCTCTTTCTCTCTCTCTCTCTCTCTCTCTCTCTCTCTCTCTCTCTCTCTCTCTCTTTCTTTCAGTGGTAAATGTCTTTATTTCTTTCTTTCCACTCAATTTTTCTTGTTCCTGAAACAAAGGAAAAGGTCCTGAAATTTTCATATTTTATTGCTACCGTTCAGCAGCAACTGTTTCACACCTGTGGCGTGAATTAAATACTTAGTTTACCTAGTTTTTAATTAACCGTTGTTTGTCGTAGCCAGGGGAAAATAAGAAAGAGTAAAGAGAGAGAGAGAGAGAGAGAGAGAGAGAGAGAGAGAGAGAGATGTATACTCTTTGCACCAACAAAATGCACACTAAACTATCAAAACGGGAGGACTTCGACGAGGTAATCCTAACAATTCAAGAACAATTCCTTCCATGAGATAATCTCTCTCTCTCTCTCTCTCTCTCTCTCTCTCTCTCCTCGACCGCTTACAATATGATCTCTCACCTGTATTTCAGTCGTTTGAAGATAGGTCCTCCTTATAATAACGTGATTAGATGACTTTCTACAATAACTACTGCACTTCTCCTATTCTTTATGTTATATCATGCAGTCCTACTCCGCCCCCCATCGCCTCCCCCCGGCGCAAAAGGGCCCATATTTAACAGAAGCACCTATTAACAGGTGAGGTGGACCATGGCTAGTTATGGGTTCATCTGCTGAAAAATACCATTCATTAAAACGAGGGCATTACTTTTCTTATCAATTATATCAACGCATCGAGGAAGGATGAGAGACTTTTATGCAATGTGGTGGAAAAGTTAATCGGCTGACTTTAATGATATTTTATAAAATGTTTAAAAATCTTCTTTCAAATAATTGAAGCCGAAATAACATGAAACTTTTTGAAAAAAAAATTATAAAAAAGGGAAAAACTGGATGCAGATATTTCTTCTGAAAGAAACAGAATGAGTTAAAATCTGGTTAGAGTTAAAGAACAGAAAGGAAAGGCCCAAACGCTTAAGGCCGGTGAAAAGGTGATTAAAAGGAAAGTCACAGTGTAATTAAGCAACATACGTGAAAGATAACCAAGAATTAAAATAACGGCATAGCTGGGATATCACTACACGTGGTGATTACTCTGAGAGGAAAAATTCGTCTGAGAGTTATATGAATTCGCCCTAATGAATAATTCTATATAATCCCTATGCCGCTCTAAGGCTCATGGAGCTTCCACAAAAGCTCACAAACATGTTGTGGACAGGTTACGGAGTCTTCAATAACACCTCTGAAAATAACTTGGTGAGAAAACAGGCCGAAGCTCCACATCGGCGTTGATTAAAAGTCTGGAGAAGCCTCGCAATCAAGTCTGGTTTCTCTTGGGTGACGTATCTGAAGACGGGAAAAAGGGGAAACAGAAACACACTTTATTGCAGTGCTCTGAGGAGGAAAATCTAGTAATGGTTCTCGCTATGGTTTTAGCTATACGGCTTTGCAAGGCCGCGGTTGGTAGGATCTGAAGGCTGTCGTAATTACCGGTATTATTTTCTGCCAGCCAATACAGAGACGCAATTTCGTAATCCTTTGTTGTCATTTCGTGAAAGCGTTGAGCGAAGTTCGAAAAACATCATCAGCTATATAGGTTTTTTCTTTATAATTTTTTTTAGATTGTTGCAATTCGATATAGTCTTTTAATTTATTCAAAAGATGCTGATGTAATATTAAATGAACGTCTAACAGTGAATATGTTGTACAGTTGGCATGATAATTCTGAGTCTTCTTTATGGATGGATAGACAGATAGATAGATAGATAGATAGATAGAATGACGGAGAGAATATCAGATGAATGATTAAACTCAGGAGTGCCTAGGTGAGATCCTCCTTCCTTTTTGAATAACATGGTGGTATTCATTTGATGGGTTTTTAGCACCCACACTTCTTGTTATTTCTCTCCATCTTTCCTCACGGGAAAAAGAAAACGGATGAGACTGCATATGCATAAAGTTGAAAATAGAAACTAAGAATAAAAAAAAATATAAGTTGCTATTTTACGCGATGCGGTAACTGACCATTTCTGTGTCAGCCGTAACATTCTCAGGTTTGAGGGATGGGTTAAGGAAAAGTAAGCCAAGTTTGATATTATGTCGAGTTTTGGTAGTATTTGTCATGTAAGTCTTATACGTAAGTGCAAGACGTGTTATGTAACACTGCAAGCAGGATACTTAAGTAACGAACGCGGGAAAGTTTCGTCCGGCAGACGTGTCCAGTTCAATGGTATTGCATCATGAGGGCGCAATATTGCAATGTATAAGTGTAACCAATTATTATTGTATTTAGTACCGAATCTTATATATAGGCTTCAATCCTGTAGGTCTACCCCATATAATAGGAAATGATTCCTTATTGTATGCCTAGCTCCGATGCTCATATATTTTGTAATCTATCAGTATATACGCTTATATACCTGTGTAGCTTCTACTACGCCCGTAAGATGTCTGTCCAATAAGGCACAGCTTGGAGAACATCTCTTTATTCATCCGAATACATCATCAACAAATCATCTTATCCTCTCCCACAGGTAAGAGGTCATAACAGATGCAGTTGTAAAATATAACACCCAAAATGTGAATGTTACAACAGTATTAAGACAAGTATCTGGCATGAAAATATTTTTCTTTTCTTTGTAGTTCTCATTTATGCGCTGGGACTGAGGCGAGGGTATGCACTTCCTAATAATTGATCTAGAAAAATTTGCAAAGGGAAGTTGACTTACATGCTTTGTGAACTCAGCGAACACCAATATTTATGCTGATAATAGGAATATTGTGCCAAAGTATTGCACCACAGGCAACAAATCATCTGTTACATGACCAACATCGAGTAAATAATGATATAAAGATGCAGTCTTCTCTTGGGAATGTAAACTAAGGGTTTTCCAATAGTTTTTTTTATGTGATTCTTACGATTTTCATATTTAATTCCTTCGGATGTGGAAGACATGTTTGGAAAGATCGAAAGGATCAAATAAAAAAACCATCAGAAAAAAAGTGGTTTCTCATACAAATCTAACCGAATCGATATAACCGTATTCCTACACCCAACTATCATGGGACAACCACAGGGAATTTGGGTTGTGGGGGGGGAACCGAGCAACTGGTGCCTACAACAACGTGAAGTAAGATATGTGCAGATCACAAGAGAAGCAGTTATAGAATATATGGCTCATGTGTGTAATAATTAATCACAGGGACCTTCCTTGTCTTAAAGGGTCCTTCAGGTAACTCATTTGTTTATTATTCGCAATAACTGGTGGAGATGAAAAAAATCTTAGGATCGTTAGAAATACTTGTAGAATATGTTATCTAATCTATTTCTGAATATGGTTTAACTAACTGATACACTAAAGAATGATGCATTACAGCTTTTTTAAATTATTCAACATAATAGCTATTCAGAGAAATCCCACCTGCCTACCCATACCATTCTACCCTCTCTGATTACATTGTGACCAATTAAACGATTTTAATCTATGGTGAAGTGTTAGCATTGTTTTTTGATATTGTTTAGTTTACCTGCAATGGAGGCTGAGCGCATCATACTGTTTTCTTTAACGACCATAAAAGAAAACACCAATTTTACAGCAGAGACTCTTTTAAATGTCAAGCCTGACTCCTGGACTTTAGCATCTCCGCTGTCGATTATAACAGTAGTATGGTTATAAGACATTTAGTTATTTGGAACAATAAAATGATAATTAACATGAATATAAATAAAGTATGTGATTATTATTATTATTATTATTATTATTATTATTATTATTATTATTATTATTATTATTATTATTATTATTATTATTATTATTATTATTATATAGGCTAGCAGAATACAAGATGCCCACGCATACTACGCAGGCCTACTTCTATCTAGCACCGAGGATCTATCAAGTTTAACTCACAGTTCTGCAGAGTATAGGAGACTTATCAATCTGAGTTACTAATTTTGCATCAAATACTACACAAAACCTTTCCATGGCTGATAGGAAGACCGAGAATCAATATTAAAGAAAACTTTATTTCCAATGAGCAACCATTATCCAACCGAGAAGTTGATTGCTCTAGAATGTGACACCATTCCGTTTTATTATTTAGGTATAGAAAACGAAGTTCCAAGAACACTCATGCACCAATCCCAGCCATTCCTCCAAAGGATACGTTCCTTTGTGAACAGGTTTTCCTTTTTTAATATTCAAGGCTTCGAAATCGGTTTCCAGACTCCCTCAACTGCGCACCAGGATGCCTAATAATAGATTTACGTACCAATTCATCGTCTGTTATTTATTATACTACTTTCATTAAGAAGCGACTGTGAAGGTGTAGAAATTCTTAACTCAGGAAGTTCACTAATATAGTTGAAATTCAGGAAATTATATTTAATGAAAATGTTAGCCAAAGCCAGCAAGATCCATTTCGAAGACTGTAAACAAACTCTCGTTGCTATGGATACCATTCACCAGCTTCCTTCATTATAGGACAGAAATAGCATACGAGCGTTGGGATCCCAGAATATGTGAGTTTTAATTTTATCTTACGAAATAGACTATTTTCCATTGTAGTGGACAGCTCACTAGATATAAAGATATGCAGGTGTTAGCCTTAGTTCATATATTGAGTTTCCTTCTTAAAGATGCATAATATATAGATAAGAAAAAAATTGCCCTAATAAAAAAATGAATGCATCAGACCCATCTGCATCGGTTTAGATCTTTCATAATGCTGCTATTGCACGGAAAGTCATATTTTATTCTTAATAGTTTTCTGTAAAAGAAAACTATTGTGCCAGCTTTGTCTGGCGTTCCGCACTTTTTCTGTCTACCCTCAGACCTTAAAAACTACTGAGGCTAGACGGCAGCAAATTGGTATGTTGATCATGCAACCTCCCATCATCAAACACACCAAATTTCCGCCCTCTACCCTCAGTAGGTTTTATTTTTTATTTCAAGTTAAAGGTTAGCCATAATCGTGCATATGACAACAATATAGGACAGGCCACCACCGGGCCGTGGTTAATGTTTCATGAGCCGCGACTCATACACTATTATACTGTACAGAAAACTCGATTGCGCTGAAGAAACCTCGGCGCATTTTGTGCTTGTTTTTCTATTACCGCTACAGTATAAAATCTTTTGATTTTTCGTTCAATAGGGTTGGGAGCCGGAGGTTGTGGGGGCGGGGTTTGTGATGATAGCAAAAAGGAGCGCAGGTGAACAAAATTATTTTCAATCATGAAGTATAAGCCGTAAAACTATTTATTTGGCTTGCTGCCGCAAAATATGATTGGCACTGGCACCTTCCCGTGTCCCTTTGAGTGCAGGGTAAAAAAGTGGTAATCTCTCCAGTTATATTTACCTAGTTTTCAACATTTGTTGCCATTTTATGTAATAATTATAGTAGTGATAATAATATAATGGAACATCTAAATCTCCTGACCAGGATGCTTTATGAAAATACTTCAAGAATAATTAATATACTTCAAGAATAATTACAACCTATAAAGTAATCCATTCGGTTAAATGTATTATTTCAATGTTATGTAGCGGGGACAATAGTAATAATTAGTATTTTATAGTTTTCGTGTCTGTGTCATAGAGTTATTGCGTTTTAAATATAGGTGATGTAACTTCAAAGGTGACAAAGTAATTCAAAGTAATTAAAATCAGATTCATAATGACAAATAATAATAATAATAATAATAATAATAATAATAATAATAATAATAATAATAATAATAATAATAATAATAATAATAATAATAATTTACTTTAATAATTTGACGAAAACATGTCAGTCAAACTTCGCTTTTACTATTCATCCTCTGTCTAATAAAATTTCTAAAAATAGTTTCCAAATATCCTGAATAGAAGGCTGACCTGTTGCTGTGGAGTGAAACAGATATTTTTGGTCTGACTCTGTTGTAGAAGTGGAAGTCACGCGAGTGATAAGAATACCTTCGTATCAGGCTCCAGGTAATTCAGTCGTGAAAGCACGCGCGTGCGCACACATGTTTTCAGTTTTATAACAAGAGAGAGAGAGAGAGAGAGAGACAGACAGACAGACAGACAGACAGTGAGGAAAAACTTTTCTTGCGTCGAGCCAAAGAAAGAGGGAGAGAGGAAATTGCAAACTGGAGAGAGAGAGAGAGAGAGAGAGAGAGAGAGAGAGAGAGAGAGAGAGAGAGAGAGAGAGAGAGAGAGAGAGAGAGAGAGAGCAGGGTTAAATTGCAAACTGGAGAAGATAATGAGGTAAATTAAGGAGCAAATGGATTCACATACTGTAGAATATATATATATATATATATATATATATATATATATATATATATATATGTATATATATATATTGTGTATATATGTGTGTGTGTATGTATATATACATACATATATATATACATATATACATATATATATATATATATATATATATATATATAAATATATATATATATACATATATACATATATATTATATATAAATATATATATATATATATATATATATATATATATATATATATATATATATATGTATACATATTATATATACATACATGTATATATTTATATATACACCAATGTAAATTATAAGGATAATTTTCGCTCTCGCAACGAACCGTTTGGTAGTCTCCATTCTTCAAGCAATTTACTTAAACACTGTCAAGTTAACGCTGACAGTGCGAAACATAAGACTGTATAATTTTCCCGTCAAGGCTCGAGCTCACGGGCGAATAACGGTGAGTTATCCTTGCGAAAAGAGACGGATTTTAATCTTGAAGCTACTTATGAAAATATATTAAGAAGGTGAATCATCCCAGTTGAAATGAACTTTCTTGAATAAAAGATTAATCTTTTCTTAGTATCTGACGATGACGTTTATATGACTGTGTGTGTATGTGTGTGTGCATATATATATATATATATATATATATATATATATATATATATATATATATATTTTACATATATACATATATATATATTTATATATGTATATATATGCATACATACGTATATATATAAATATATATATATGTATATATAAGCATATATATACAGTATATATATATACACATATACATATATATAAATATATATATATATGTATATATATGCAAATATATATATATATATATATATATATATATATATATATATATATATATATATATATATATATATATATATATATATATATATATATATATATATATATACATATATATACTTATATACTCATATACACACTTGAGTACGAAGCTCTACTAAAACCGTATCAACCGCATTACTGTATCACTCCGGTCAAAATATCCAAACCATTAAGAAGGAACGACGTCCAAATATTGATCAACGGTTCCTTCTAAGATTAATCATGTTATTGACGAGCCATCTAGAAATGTTTCTGGGAACTCATTTGCATGGAGGTCTTGTATCCACTAGACCAATAAAAAAAATCGTGTTTTTTTAATATTTTTAAGGAGTTTACTTTTCATTTCTTTACTGTCACTCTCCAGTAATAACACGCTGGTGTTCAGGCTTTTAGCACAGATGCGATATATCGCTACTAGCAATAAAAATTATGAAAGTATTTTAAAAATTCTCCTTTTGATTTCCTCAGAACTGACCTCCTTTGACCATGAACCCAGTTCTTCCATGGATACATTTTTTTTTTATACCCAAGTGCCCCGAACTTTGCTTCCCCCGGAAATGCCCGGGCAGAGAGGTTGTCCACGAAATTTTCTTGTAAATGGAAAATTTTCCTTTGGAGGGAGAGAGAGAGAGAGAGAGAGAGAGAGAGAGAGAGAGAGATACGAACATATGAAACAATACGTGAATAGGGATATAGAAAAAACATAAAGTAGAGATGGGAGATTTTGTCTTGCATGTCTCTCTCTCTCTCTCTCTCTCTCTCTCTCTCTCTCTCTCTCTCTCTCTCCCTCTCTCCCCCCGACCGACATTAAGGTTACTTAAAGCAATACATTACACAGTTAAGCACCACTTAAGAGCATCAGGTTACATAATTGAAATGTTTCGGGAATATGAAGTAGTCCCATCAGGACCAATATTATGTTTTCGTAAGTCTTCGAATCAGTTGCGTGAAAGTAGGTGAACTATCCACTTAAAGTGGAATAAAAAAAACTTCTTCCTAGTTTGTCAAGCATGTGTTTCCATACATACTGTGTATTTGTATATATACATATATATACATATATATACATATTTATATAAAAATATATATATAGATAAATTTATACATATATATATATACGTATATATGTGTGTGTATGTGTGAATAAGTGTGTGCGCGCGTGTGTGCGCGCTGGCCAGTTTGTTTGCGTTATAATTCCAAGGCTGTCTAAAATCTTTAGTGTATGGGGCGATGCAACAATTCAGAGGAAAAGTAGATGTTGGCAGTAGACGTAGAATAAGAAAATGAGTCATGAATTGAGTGTGCAATGGCTTATGTTTGCAGATCATTAGCAATGATTGAGGATAGTGACGGGAAGCTGCAGAATGTAGTGAAAGAGTATGAAAGGATTTGCAAGAGGTGAAAGTAGGGAGTAAATGGGAGCAAGGGTAAGGAATAAGGTGCAATGAATGTTAACGCTGAAGG
>NC_089764.1:21428735-21431235 GCF_040412425.1 Macrobrachium rosenbergii | reverse complement strand
AGAATAGTTTGAATGTCAACTCGAAAAATAGCAGTTTCTTTCCTATAACTGAGGCTAAAATTAAAACATTCATATTTAAGAATCATGAATATAGATAGTTTTACAAGTTCAACATAATAAAGATTGTCAACGTTTATAAAGTTCTAATTAAGGTCTTATATAATTAGCCTGATTTGTAGATCGTAATAATTTAGGCACATGAATATGAGGAGAATATAAGAATTGTGCTTGAAAAGGACATGCATCTATCTAAGTTTTACATAAACAGTGATAACAACAACAGCACCAACTAGCTTATTTTTCTCTCACTAAACGCCAGCTGACCAATGCCATCTGTTTAACAATTAGGCTGCCCCTTACCTTTTTTATATTTTAGCTATGGGAATATACTAACTATATTAAGGATTAGAAATCCTATTCGTTTTACACTGTAACCTAAACTTTCTGAGCTGAATTCCAATGTCTAAGGATGATCATACGCCTGGTACTTAAGCCTACTTCTTAATAGTCCTCCTTATTAAGTGTAAAAATTATATTAAATATTTACATGAAAAGAGAATCTCTATGGTAACTTGCATGAAACCTTGAATCCATCCAGGTACAAAAAATGTTTACTGTACAAATCTTTTCAGGGATAAACTATGACCAGAACTGTACATCAACACATACGAGCGAACAAATGTACGCGTCCTAAGCAATGACGTCATCGCTGGGACCAAGTCATTAAAACCATACCTGGCTGTGGAAAAATCCTTTTAATAGCCTGGGAGGCATGAATTAGGCCTAATCAATTTCACTCCAAAATACTGTTTCTGTTCCCACCTATACTTGAACCAGGAAAACCGCGAAAAACTTGTTTTCTCTCCCATATACGTCATGGATATTTCCAAAAATACCGGTTGAATGTAGGCCTTTCGGAATTCGTCAGCAACCTTTTAAGCTAATGATAAGGTTAATACAGGGTGATTTTTTTTAGCCATTTATTAATAGGAGACTTTTTTGTGTCCCATTTTATGTCTATTTAATTGACGACTTGAATTTGTCATATACTAGTTTTTTTAGTTTTCTGAAAAGAAAACTATTGTGCCTGGCTTTTTCTGTCCGCCCTCAGATCTTAAAAACTACTGAGGCTAGAGGGCTGCAAATGTGTATGTTGATCATCCACCTTGCAATCATTAAACATATCAAATTGCAGCCCTCCAGCGTCAGTAGTTTTTATTTTATTTAAGGTTAAAGTTAGCCATGATCGTGCGTCTGGCAACGATATAAGATAGGCCACCACCATCACCGTGCCGTTGTTAAAGTTTCATGGGCCGCGGCTCATACAGCATTATACCGAGACCACCGAAAGATAGACCTATTTTCGGTGGCCTTGATTATACGCCATGGTGGCTGTACAGGAAACTCGATTGCGCCGAAGAACTTCGGCGCATTATTTACTTGTTCTGTTTAATCATTGTTTTTCCAAGTAGGTGGTTTAAGGATTGTCACTAACACTGGAAGATAAAACCCTTCCAAAGTAGTTTTTATATATTTATGTCGTTTTTTTTATTTTCACCAAAGGATAAAATTTCCCTTATGCATATATCTATGGGTCAAGTTTAGACTTATGGAAATAATGGAAAGAACTAGGGAATTGATATGTACTTCTGAATGAAGTGATATTGAAGAACTCGAGCAACAAATGTGAGGAATGGTAGTTTGACAGGTACTTCGGGGTCGTCTACGACCAGTATAGACTCGCCTTTAATTTAACTGAGTGGAAGGGAAGCTGAAATGGTTCATACAAAAGAGAGTACCTTAAAAATGACAGACAGGCTCTATATATAAAAATGACGTGAAATTCATTGATTAACTAATTTACCTTAGCCTTAATCCTGTTAAAGGGAAATAAATAGAGAATCTGTCTAAATATGGGACCAGTATTCCTGAAAGCTTCAGTGATTGGGCTATATAGATAAAAATTTAGGACACTGACTAGATCCAGTGTTTCATAAGGGATTAGTTTTCTCTTTGTTGCCCGAAGCAACGAAGCTTATCTTTCGCTCAAAGGAAAGTCTTCAGTGTAATTATTTGATTGTTCTAGGTTAGAATAGAATCGAGCCAGTCTTTTGGCCAAGTGGAAGAGGAAAAACATATTAGAAGTAAGGGAGGCACAGAATAAAATCGATTGCCTAAACAAATCCACGATGCAGTTTTGAGACCTTGCTAAATAATTATTGATAATGTTCCAGTAATCAGGTCCGGCGAGTTAGCAAACATTCACTACAGCTTTTATCGCTACCATCTTTGTTATACTACTCAGGGAAAAACCAAAGTTGCATTTACGCATCTGTAGAATAAAATACACTTTTTAAACTGCGCCCTGATATGAAGATTTGCTGCCTGCACATTTCCCACAGACGAACAGCGCATTGGGTAACCTGAACGAAATCGTCTCGGGATCACAAAGGATTAGGCACTTGGTAGCTGAATAAGCTTTATTCTGTGAAAAGTTTTC
>NC_089764.1:21418735-21426235 GCF_040412425.1 Macrobrachium rosenbergii | reverse complement strand
TTTAAAACTTGTCTGTCCCATTTCCACTTTTAAACCCAATTGTAAACATCTATCAGATCCCTACCAGACATTTGCATGTCATCCAGGTCCTATTTCCCACATTCACAAACCAATCAAACCCATTTCCCATATTTAAACACTGTCAGACCCCATTTTCCACATTTAAAACCTACCAAGTCTTCACTTTTAAACACCTATCAGACCCTTTTACAACATTTACATGTCTTTTTGGTTCTATTTCCCACATTAAAAACCAACCGGGTCCTGTTTCCCACATTTAAACACCTGTCAGACCCCATTTTCCACATTTAAAACCTACCAGGTCATATCCCACATTTAATCAACTGCTAGGTCACCCAGTTCCCACACTTGTGTCACAAAGGTCTTTAACCCTCGTAGTGGTAGGGTTTGTAACCTTTTCCTTCTACAGCTCTGGGTATGGAATTCCTTTTCATCTTCTGTTTTCCTGACCTCTTGGCCTCCCTTCTTTCTAAATACCGGTCTCTTTGCTTCATCTAGTTGAAGCATTCTTGTTTTACCTCTGCCATTACATTTATTTTCTTAAACTAGCTGAATAATAAGATAACATTTTCTCTCTTCAAGGAATGAAACGAAGCTGCCATCCCGCACTTCGAAGCCACTTCGTCCCTCACGCAGACAAGTGACGATCTCGACGAAGCGAGTGACAGGTCTCCAGTTCTTATTACCTAAGAAATCGAACGGACGCTAATTGAGATGCCTGCCGTCACTGATCACCATGTTAATAAGACGTAGACGTCGAAATGCGGAGATAACGGTAATTACCGTATTTATTCGACCTTAGGGACGGTTTAAAAAAAAAAAACTGCCCCAAGAAAAAAAAGAGCATGTCAAAGAGGAAATCAAGTATCTAGTTGATGGTTTGTCTCGTAGAGCAAACTTGGTCTTGTTGGGCGCGTTCAGGCAGATTCGAGGGCGAACGCAAATTGATAAAGAAGTCCTTTTTAATACGTCAAGAGGCCGACTGCGTGCAACTTCTCGGTAATGAGCGACACAAAAAAAAAAACTGAGGTTGAACACAGCTACTTAAACGAAAAGAAACTGCGATGAAACGATAAATATTACAGACGGACCGTGGGCAAAAGAGGCGGGAATAACAGCATATGCAACGACGTCGTCATTTGCATACAACCCCAGGTGCCTTCAGTGGCGTCGCAACGACGACGATGATGAACGCAACTGCAGCGAGGAAGGATCAATCACGCTCATGCATCCTCTGCCCTTCAGATGGCTCGGATGGTGACCATTAAATCTTGTAACCATCAATTTGCATCCGGAGAAAACCCAACACATGCTCTCTTCCCGTCGTCGCTAAGACAGCTTTAAGCCCTCACCGTCAGACAGGTTCTAATTGAAACAGCAACAGAGAGTTGATGCTAATGTTACTGTTACTTTTGCAACGACGACGAATTGTTATAAGAATAATAAAGATATTATGCAGCTCTATATTTTCCTTTGCGTGTGTAACAACGATAGCTCCGTGTAAAAGTAGGTAAGACGACGGTACCTTGGTTCAAACTTCGGGTCATTACGTAATACACAGGTTCAGGATTTGCCCTCTCTTGAACCGCCACCAATTTTTTTTATGCATGGGCGTCATACTTTTTTTTTTTTTTTCCCATTTCATCATTAAACCGCTTTTACTAACAGGATGTGGCTCCCAAGTAAAGAAAATATAATGATCATTGCCACAGTCACAATTTAACAAGTGAATCATGGAGAACGCCCTGTAAAAAAAACTTAGACGTCTCACCAGCAGTGCGTCGAATTTCCCTCAACATGTTAAGTTAAGCTAAGCTCCTCTATCTTGTAAGCACTCGCTGGCTTCCTGGGTGCTGAGGTCCCTCCTTTCCAGTACCTCTTTCTCACCTTCTATCCACCCCTTTCCACTTTTCCTCTGCTCCTTCTCCCTTCACTTCCGAATTTTACACTCTTTTCACCAATCCTCCATTATTCCCACATGACCAAACCATCTCAGAGCACTCTGATCCATCCTTTTACCTATGCTACCCTTTTTACCACACTTCAAAGCATCTCCTTAAGTATATCTCAACGAGGCTATTGAGCAACTACTGAGGCATAAGATCCCCTTTATTCCATATCTCTTTTTACACCAAACCTGTCACTTTCCTTTCGACAGACTAAAACATGCCTTGGTTCTAATCATAATTTTTGTCTTATTTTTCTATCATAACGCCTCTTACAATAGTAATGAATGCTTATGTATATGAATGGATGTCTTAATATATATATATATATGTATATATATATATATATATATATATATATATATATATATATATATATATATATATATACATATATATATATATATATATATATATATATATATATATATATATATATATATATATACATACATATTTCGTACTTGTGGCGCAGTATTTTACAAACTGTTTAGAAATGCCTCATAAACAGCACCTTTCTGCAAAGTCTTAATACAAAAAGATGGACGTGAATTCTAGAACATCTCTGTGACGTCAGAGCCGCACTCTACGAGCACTGGGAAATTTCGCCAATCCACGTCATTCGCGTTAATTTGCGAGACTGACAAGCGGGCATTTTTAAATGGCACCGCGGGTACGTACAGTCTGGGCAAAAGTGCCTCCAATCAGAAACTCAAATAAAGATTTTCTGATAGCCGTAATGATAACATTAGCACCACGTTCTCGGAAATCGGTCCCCGCCACGAAACTCTGATTAGAGATAATCACCAGCTGCCGGTTTCGTAGTGACCGTACGACTTACTGGAAGGGGTCTTTGATTCGTATCTGAGACGTATTTCTCGAAGGGAATTATAGCTTGTTATAACATCTCCAAAGGGCTATTTTATTGGTGTATCTCATTTCAATATAATGGCTGTTGATAGCGAGGCTGCTTGATAATATTCATGATGTCTGTACATTTCTCAGGGACAAAGGCCGTTGACTTCCCTTGGAAGGTTCCATAGAACAGAATGCTCACGAGACACAAAGAAGGCCAGAGAAAATGGGAGTCAAGTTAAATAACACGAGGATGATTTTGTTGAAATATGGAAAACTAAACCAAAGAATAGAAGCCACAAGTAAATGGAATATGTGACGGCACAGGGTAACTGCGTTTCAGGCTAGCACTGCAGTCTCTTAAATTTTCGGGAACCAGCAAACACAGCCATTGCCAGGAAAACAGCCCGGCGTTCTGACTCTAAAGCTGTGGTTCTTAACCAGGGGTGCTCGCACCCCTAGGGGGTACGAAGCCGGTTCCTAAGGGGTGCGAGGATGCCTACGAATAATTAAAGCAAAATATATTTTTATATACACATGTTATTTTTTATGCAAAAAAAATTAAAAATAAAATAAAATAAATAATTAATAATAATAATAATAATAATAATAATAATAATAATAATTACTATTATTATTATTATTATTATTATTATTATTATTATTATTATTAGCAATTCAGGGGGTGCGGGAATGACTGCTGATTTGAAAGGGGTGCACACATTGAAAAAGGTTAGCAGCGGCCGACATGTCGCCAAGATTGTCACCTTAGTGGAATGCGGTTCTACACTCAAAGGACTCAAGCATCTAGGTCGACAGTGGAAGTTCCTTCTGCAAGAAAGGCTGCTAAAATTTTACAATAAAGTAATTTTCTTGCAAATTTAAAAATGACGTACTACTGAGGTCTAAATAAAAACACAAACAAAACTATGAGAAGCTAATGAATACTTACTCAGTTGGATAATAATAATAATAATAATAATAATAATAATAATAATAATAATAATAAAATAATAATAATAATAATAATAATAATAATAATAATAATAAGGAATCTGGAAAAACTAGATGCCGAAGTAGCTCCAGGACTCATGCAGGAAAGTGTGCTACTAGAAACAGCACACATAGTGAGAAAAGTGACGGACTCCTAAGGAGGCAGGATGCAACCTGAACCGCACACTATAAAACCACCCAGTCGAATAGGATGACTGTGATAGACCAAAAAAAAAAAAAAAAAAAAAAAAAAAAAAAATAATAATAATAATAATAATAATAATAATAATAATAATAATAATAATAATAATAGCAGAATTAATGGTAAAATCAACATTGCTGTTTGTAATGGTGGTAAGTTGAAATACTGACGCACCCCATTTGAGATATTTCCGGTGGGGATACATTTCTGCACATAGACAAATGTTGCGGGTACCCCGAGCTATTTTCTGTACAAGGCCTGAGAGTGAAAGGTGAGAGATGAGATGAAATCAGAAATCAGGAAAAGCGGAAACCAGCAGAGTCCAAAACATTCAACGAATTCTTGATCTCCTTAGAATAAAAGTGGGATGTTGCGGCCTGACAGGTGATATAAGACTGCCTTTGAAAAATAGGAAAGTTTTTTCATTGTGGCTTTTGCAAATTTTTCATTTCTTCATAAAGTTTAGCAATTAACAGATTGCGTAGCTATTCATATCACATATAGATATGAAATATTCCAATGGATTTAGGTTGAGGCTTTGCTGTTCTTCCCCTTAAGTGAATTTCTTCCAGAGCTCTCTGCTCCCTCCCTTTGGCGAAGTTAGTTTACCCAAAGATTCAAATTTTGTTCTCCAGACATCAGTGCATTTTACTATGCATTATATAAACTAAAAGTCTTTTCCACCAAGCTGATAGAGATTAATCCTCCCCATTGTACATTTTGAAATGATAATCTGAACTAAATACTAGATAAAAGGATGACGTGAAATACTTCAAACATAGTACGAAATATTTGCACTGCAATGGTGCAATGGCGAAAAAAAATATAAATCAATATGTAATCGACTTTCTTTTTCTCCTTAGTCATTAAGAGCTGAAGGTACAGAGGCAAACTTGCTGGGCCCAACTTTCTCACGAGTAACTTTCTACCTTTGGGGCAGAAAGCTGCCAGTTTCAGAAAGGGGCGGAGGAGGAAAGGCACGGGATTCCAGAAGATGGCCATCACCAGATTAAACTGGTGAACGGTCCTGGCTTTTAACGAGAAGTTCTCTCTGCTTGTAACCTTCAAGTCAAGACTTAAACTGACGAGTCCTAACTTACAATAGAATAGACTGGAATACAGAAATGAATGGATAAATTAATACATCAGAAATAAAAGACTAAAGAATCATGCAAGTGAGTCAATACAATGAACTTGAAATCGAACAAGTGTGATTGCCACAGAAATGAGCGTTGGAAGAAACCTGAGATTCTTTGTTTTAGTCCTCTCTCTATCTCTGTTTAAATGTTAATCATATAAAAACTTGCATGCATTAAACCTAGGTCAAACCATAGTTGAAATAGTGAAAAAATATGACCTCCCTTATCAGGGAAATCTGAGGTAAAGAGAGACTAATGCCAATTTTCAACGAAGGCGCAAGGAGAGGTCACTGTCCTAGACGTATGATTTTATCCCTCTACAAATTTGTCTAAGGGACAAAATTATGTTAACAACGGATCTCACAAACACTGATGTGTAATCATGACTCTGCAGTGATCGAAAAAGCTGACTTTTTGACCGCTGAAGGCAAAAGGGTACCCTCTGAGGTCAGTGACCACAGGGTTTCCGAGAAAGTTCTCTTTTTAATGACTAGGTGCACAATTGAGAGAGAATGGCGGCACTGGTAAGGCGAAACTGCAGAGGCTATTGAATTCTGTATAGATGACATATGGTTTTGACCCTCTTGTTAAAATGAATGGGCCCTAAATTCTAACGACGGGCAGACAGAGAACAAAGGATATAATATTAGAGTGAGAATTCTAGATTAACATTTATTTATTATTTCCCTGAAATTTTTAAGAATCCAAATAAAGTCTGATTAGAAACAAATCCATAACAATCTTATCCTCACCAATGGTTGTTTAGATTAATCTCGTGAGTGCGGCAGGCAAATCTATAACCCTTAACTTGTCCGTAAGTTGGGAATTATGATAACAATTTCAGCCTCTTAATGATGTAACGTATTATGAAACCGGCGGTATGTTAAAACTTCTGTTAGATTTTTATGAGGATGAAGGTTAATAACTAAATATCTATTTATTTTGACAAAATACTCTTTTAGTTCAAAACATGGCAGACAGTTCAAAATGGCAGTTGCTTTTATAAAATAGTTTTGATTTTGTTAAGCAGAAGTAAGAAAAAATTCTAAATAAATTGCGAAAAATTTGGCTGTAAAGAGACACTTATCTACTTTTGTAACCAAAATAAAAGTCAGAATTCTATAGTTAGTGAACTGCTCTCCCAATTTTGAGTGTCTTGTATTTTCTGAATTTTATAATTAGTTCATTTTCTCTTTATATTCCGGAACTGAATTCTTTTTAAACTTCAGTGAACATATTTAACATTCATTTGTTAAAGATTTTGATGGTCCTTATGATGATTGAAAGCTTTCTGTTTGTGTGATTAATAAGTAGCTTTCAGGTTTTATAGTCACAGTATGAATTTTCTATCGGTGATCATCGAATACATTCTGTACTTCAACCTTTCTTATAGTCACAGTATTAATTTTCTATCGGTGATCATATTTTTGTACCTTTCTTGTGGAATGTTTTTTGAGCGACGCTATCAATAAGTGCCTTACATATTCACGGATTGCTAAGTATTTTTACGGGAAACTGGTAATTTTAAGCTCTCTTTAAACAATGAAAATTTAGAATATCAGATCATTTCTACTTCATATTTTTCACCTTTATTCCTTTGTATCTTTAGCAGTGAATAATTTTCTTCCTTACCACGGACCGAAGTGGTTTTAGTACCTCATAAGATTATGTGTTTTTTTTTTACTGTACTTTATCGAAATCTTCCTCATATTTCTTAATTACTGCAGTCAGCCTAATAACCAGCATGAGCTGAGTGGAAACTGAAGGTCGCTTTACTTTTGATGAATGATCATTCAACTTCATGGCTCAGTGATTGAGGCATCCTCTGCGCTATCGCTTGAATGAACGAGACCTTTTACTTGCGTTTGTTTGTATTCATATTTTCCTGTTCTGTCTCTGGAAGTTAGGGAATCCGTGGCGTCTCGTCATAACAGGTAGGAGAGATTTCCAGCGCTCGAACAAATGGTTAGAAAATGTTAAGACAATGGATGCTAGATGCAAGGATTATTTCTTTTTCTTATGCCTACTAAAGTTGAATGACAAATTTGCAGTGAAGCAATGATTACGGTTGATTAAACGGTAAATCGTAGTACGGAGAATCCTCGATTTTCGATGATTGTGGTTAATGAAAAAGAAACATTATAAAAAAAAGGGCTTTGTTGTGGTTATACAATTATTAAAAGAACACAACCGCTGAAAACAAATTCACTATTGCTATATTTCGCTAAGTGTCAGGATCCTTATCAGTTTTCTGTAAACGAAAACTATTGTGCCGGCTTTGTCTGTCCGTCCGCCCTCAGATCTTAAAAACTACTGAGGCCAGAGGGCTGCAAATTGGTATGTT
>NC_089764.1:21413735-21416235 GCF_040412425.1 Macrobrachium rosenbergii | reverse complement strand
TATATATATATATATATATTTACATATACATGTATATATATATATTATATACAAATGAATTTTTATCCATCACCGTGATTCATTAAGCATTAAGCTACAAACGTCCTTTAATATCCAATTCGCTCTAAAATAACATATTTTCATATATGTTACCCGAAGGGAATTTTATTAGTTGACAATAAGTTCGTTGTCTCGTGGGCTCGAACCACGGAAGACAAGAATTCAGGACTACAGTGACGCGATATTATAAATATATATATATATATATATATATATATATATTATTATATATATATATATATATATATATATATATATATATATATATATATGAACTCTTAACTTCCAAGATATTCATGCTGAAACTCGCGAAGTTATGGACTTTTCTTTTCAGCTGTATAAAACTTATGGATTCTTTCTCTACTGTCACTCGCGTCTGGACAATACCCCCCAAGGTTAAACAAAATTCAAATAGAATAATAAAACGCGTGATCTTTTCTAAATCTGTTCATTTTATTCAGCTGATGGAACTGGAGGCAAAATCAAAGATATGCAATTATCATTCTAAATAAATTATAAAGAAAAATGTAAGCATCATATAGAAAAAATATCTCTCCCCTTTCGCATCAACTGTTATCTATTAAGCAATTTGTTAACCCAAGTTATTGCCATGTTTGTCAGTAACTAATACTTAAGTACACGTCTCTATTAACCTTAGTTATTGACGTGTTTCTTACTGACTAATGCTTAAGTACGCGTCTCCATTGCATCCATTTCGAAATGAAGCTTAAGACGTTGGGTAGCCACGTGTCAATACGAGTAGACAAGAAGAGCAATTACCAAAACGACTTCCTTTATTTCGGCATCCGTAGGAATTGCCCGGAATGATTGAGAACGGCTCTATCGCTCGTGGCTAGAAGATGACTAGGACCTTAGGCTACCCCGAGGAACTCGGCATAGTTTCCGCCAAGAACTTCGCGCGCTATTTCCTTTGCAATTGTGGGCGAGGAGCGTTTGTTACGGGTCATTTCCTCTGCAATTGCAGGATTTGGGCTTAGGTCTGTAGGGACAGTTGATTATTGTCTCTTAGTACTGTGTTTGCAAAAGGAGAAAGAATTTCTGTTCGTTTTTCATTTTCATTATTTTATATTATAAGGAAATTGTCATTTCTTCATATATATGTATGTATATATATATATATATATATATATATATATATATATATATATATATATATATATATATATATATATATATATATATATATATATATAACTATATATATATATATGTATATGTGTATATAATATGTACACACTAATTTATATGAGTGAGTGTATATATTGTATGACTTTGTAGGAACACTACACTGAATACACACATACATACACACACACACACATACATATACACACACACATATATATATATATATATATATATATATATATACGTATGTATGTATAGACATATGTACTTGGTTATGCCGACTAAGGAATTGTGTACAACAATTTCACAAGGCTTGACAAGTCGTTGTCTTCCCTCCTAAAGGAAAATAGACGTTTATTGTAAAAATGCTCACCACTCACCAACAACGGAAATGCTGCGAATTTCTCGGCAACTATCACATCAAAATAATTGAGGACTTTCTTACAAGAGAACGAGCCAAAACAATCCTGTAAATATATAAATATATATATGTGTGTATATATATATATCTATATCATACATACATACATACATACATACATACATACATACATACATACATACATACATACATATATATATATATATATATATATATATATATATATATATAGAGAGAGAGAGAGAGAGAGAGAGAGATAATGTATGTATATATATATATATATATATATATATATATATATATATATATACATATATATAAACTTATATATATATATTTTATATATACCTACTATAACATAACTACCATATGACTAATAATAATAATAATAATAATAATAATAATAATAATAATAATAATAATAATAGCCTAATATAATAATAATAATAATTGAATACTGTGTCTGAATACCGACAGTGACTCACAAACACGAGTTCGTGTCGCTGGTTCGTGATTCCGCAGGCACCTTCTCGTTCGTGAAGTCACGAATTTGCTTTGCGACCGGCCTGTGATGTGGCGGCGCTTCTTATACATCATAGGGAAATCTTGCGCGCTGCCGACATACATTTTGATGTATTGTGACTCATCATACACGTCTCGTGATATGTTTGTCTGTCTGTATTTATTATATTTTTTTCTAATAAATTTGGGAGCTGAAATTGATATTTTTTTTCTCGTGGAATGTACAGTGTATGGATTGCAAAATTAAAAGAAAGAGGATTTTCAATATTTTGATTCAACGGCAGAAAAAGAAAGGTAAATTGCTTTTCATTCAAAACATCGTTTCTATGACTAAGACTCAAATCCCCTGACAATCACGCTTTTTCGTTTACCTTTCATAAACTGCAT
>NC_089764.1:21376235-21408735 GCF_040412425.1 Macrobrachium rosenbergii | reverse complement strand
CACACATACACACACATATGTATATGTTTATATATATATATGTGTGTATATATGGTATATATATGTATACATATGTATATATATATATTATATATTTATATATGTATATATATATATATATATATATATATATATATATATATATATATATATATATAAGAAATACATAAAAGAAATCACAAAAGTAAGCGCGTGATTTTGTCTATTAGCTGAAGCCACTGGGAAAGTTCAAATTGAAAGAGAGGGTGCCAAGTACTTTCACGTATTTTAACACATACCCCGAAGATGTGTTAAAATACACGAAGGTACTTGGCACTCTGTCTTTTCAATTTGAACTTTCCTAGTGGCTTCAGCTAATATGTATATACTGTATATATGTATCAT
The DNA here is from genome assembly GCF_040412425.1 of Macrobrachium rosenbergii. Lineage (NCBI taxonomy): Eukaryota > Metazoa > Arthropoda > Malacostraca > Decapoda > Palaemonidae > Macrobrachium > Macrobrachium rosenbergii. The sequence goes on along the minus strand of NC_089764.1, from coordinate 21,408,351 downwards.
GCAGTTGTGCTACAAATGTATGACCGTATTACTATAATGTTTATATATGCATTCACACATACATACACACACAGATATTATATATATATATATAGATATATATATACATATATACATACATATATATATATATACTGTATATATATATATTCAAATATATGTGTATATATAATGCTAAATTAAGTTTCATTAAAAGACTTTTAGATTATAAACACATTATCGTTCAGCAATTAGAGGCTCATTAATATGATCAGAGAGAGAAGGAGAGAAAGAGAGATAAAATCCAACCACTCATACGTCACGGCAGCAATTCAGCGTCCCTCATGACGTGTTCGATGACGTCAGTATTGTGTCATAGAGGTCGCTATATAAGCTCTACCTTTGGGTGGACGAGACGTAAACTTTCCTCTGCCGCAGAGCACGACAGAAGGACGACCGAGTACCTAAGCCGTGCATTTCAAAGGCACTGCTCGAAACCTTCTCTGACGAATACGCCACCGCCCATTCCTCCCTCTCCCCGTCTCTCTCTCTCTCTCTCTCTCACTCTCTCCCTCCCTCAAGTCTAATCCGCTCAGACCTCTGTTCCAGACCCGTATCCTTAACCTTTGTTCTGTAAGTGTTTCCTCTCCCCCCTCCCCTAAACCCAGCCCCCGCCCCCCCCCCCTCTGTTTGTATCTCTGTTAACCCATCCTGTTCGCATCTTGCCGGCATTCCTTTGTTTACCTGAACTCAGCCCTGAGTGTCTGTCCAGTTTGAAGACGAAGTTTAGTGTCGACTGAGTATATCAGTTTCATTTGTTACCTGCTTAGTGTTTCATGTCTACGCAAAAGGGCCTGCGAGGAATGGTAAACCAGACAACGCAAGGGATCTCTGCCCAGGTAAGTGTACTGCTTCTAAGAAACTAAGGACGCTGTTTGGGTAGTTCGTTGTGCGTTAAAGATATTCAGTTCAGAACTACAGCGTAGAGATTGCCTCAGGTGTCAGGCGTCCAGTCTACGAGCGAATTTTACCCTGAAATGAAACGATATTCAGTTAACTGTTTTTTTCTGGGTGTTCTTAGCAATTCAGCTGCGTCAAATGAAGAACTTTATTTTTGTTTGTGATTACGTGCGTTCTTTATTTTCATTGATACAGTTTTAATAGATCCTTTGTACATAAAGACAAATCACGCATTGATTCAGGCTTAAAAATGTCCCTTTAAAACACCAAATAATTTAAAAATACTGAGTTCTCTTTAAATTGCAAAAAAGCCTCAGTTTTTTTTTCTATTTCTTTGTTTTGTGCCAATACAAAGAACTCTCTTATAATTCAATCAAAAACTAATTTTCTCAATAAACAGGGTTGAATTCTGTTCGTATGCCACTGAAGCCTCATTCTCAATCCGTCGAGATCATTTACTTTTCTTATTTAGCTTTTATTTTTATTTACTTCAGCAAAATATATTAACATCCATGGAGAAAGCTTTCGATACTCAGCTCTCATCATCAATGACAGCTGAACAAGCGCTGGAAAGTTCTCCGTATAGGTTTGGATATATTGTGACTGAGAAAACAGTTACAAATTTTACTGTTCATTGCATGTGATAATAATTTTGTAATGGTGTTGATAATAATTACTAATGATGCTGTTGCTTGGATAAAAAGACAGTCATATGCAGAACACAATAAAGCCTACTAGAGGTGCCAATTGTGTACCTGGGTATAGCTTTTGAGCAATATTATATTGTTTACGATAATAACGATAGTAATTTCTGTACAACATCAATATTGTAAACGTAATGAATTATACGATTCAGCTTGGTGTCTAGCCTGGGGTTTGCCTTGGCGCGAGTTTTCGGGACAGTACGTAACGTCCCGTGCATCGGGACCTGCTGTCTTGATTCTTATTTTGTAGCAATTTTTACGGTATGGATGCAGAAATAAGTGCAAATCATATGGTTATTCTAAAATTTGCAATATTACGCACAGTTTTAATTCTGTTTGTGTGAACTACACCAATAGAGGCATCGAAATGCACAAAAACATCTATGCATGTAAATATATATATATATATATATATATATATATATATATATATATATATATATATATATATATATATATATATATATATATATACATATATACAATATATATATATATATATATTGTATACTTATATATATATATATTGTATACTTACATATATATATATATATATATATATGTATATATATATATATATATATATATATATATATATATATATATATATATATATATATATATATATATATATATATATATATATATATATATATATCACACAATAGAATTACAACCGGGCGTAATATTGCAAAATTTAAAGTAACCATACGATTTGCACTTATTACTGCATCCATACATATATATATATATATATATATATATATATATATATATATATATATATATACATATACTATATATATATATGTGTGTGTGTGTGTGTATATGTATATATTGTGTGTGGAAGATTAAACAGTACTCTTTCCCAGCTTCCGATTTCCCAGAATCCCATAACAATCCTTCTTTCAAGTGGCGGTAAACATCTCTTACCTAAAGATTGAAACCCACACATTCCTACTAGATTTTTTCGTTGTTTATTTGGGCCTGGTTTTCTTGCCTTTTTTAGAAGAAGAAAAAATAATCACAGAAAATGATTCTTTGGAAAACCATACGGCAGTTACGTCGGTGGTAGAATGTCTAATTCTGAGAATTATAAATCTTCTAGCAAGATATCATAATTAAGGATGTAACAGTTTATACTATGTGCCTAATTTAATTAGTAATATAATTACAGGCACACACAGAGAGAGAGAGAGAGAGAGAGAATCGTTTCTTTATTTTGAGCGATGCCATAGAGAGAGAGAGAGAGAGAATATAATCTATTAACAGCTGAACAATACATTACACGGTAGAGTCAATTCTAACGAAGTTCTCTTATTTATAAGATCAGGAAATCCATCCACGATGTTACAGCTCTCTCTCTCTCTCTCTCTCTCTCTCTCTCTCTCTCTCTTCTCTCTCTCTCTCTCTCTCTCTCTCTCTTAATTTATCATTTTATCTACTTGCCACGCACACACACAAACAGTCGTAATAACTTGGTCCTACTATTTTTTTTATAACTTCTCTCATTTCTTCTTCGTAACATAGGAAAATTTCTGAAACATGAAATTCTTGTGACTTATTCATCAAGATTAATGTTCCCGAATGCCAAGTCCGTTGCCGTCGAGGGACGCCTTGGAAGAGCGGTAAAGCCATCAAGTAACGTCAAGCCGTACACAAACAAAAACAACATATCCGATTTTTCTCCCAATTTTCGAATGTTTAATTATTCAGTGGAACTTTCTTCCCGCAACTTGCTTTTGCATTCTGGGACGTTTTATATAAGTACGATCCAGTTACACTTTCTCTCTCTCTCTCTCTCTCTCTCTCTCTCTCTCTCTCTCTCTCTCTCTCTCTCTCTCTAAGCATCCATTAAGACGTCATTTTTTAGGTATTACGTTCCGTCTCTAACTGAACACCATTCATGGCCTGACTTCTGGTAGACAACTCGGTTTCAGTCGCAAGGACATATTTATGAGAGAAAAAATGCATACGAAGTTATTGCTTCCTAATTTTCAAGAAAGACAGTTAGCATGTATTACACAAGTTCTCAAGTGTAGATATAATTCACAACCCAGTTTATTTTTCTTCTTTTTTTGTGATATTTTGTTCTCTTACTGTTGTTGCTATTGTTCATAGTAGATGCATGTACTTTAAATTTTTTGAGTTGCTTGATTATATAACCACTTCCCTTATATAAATATATATATATACATAAATATATACATATATATATATATATATATATATATATATATATATATATATATATGTGTGTGTATATATATATACACACACACACACACACACACACACACATATATATATATATATATATAAGATGTTTTTCTTGCGTTTTTCGACCTCAATGATACTTGTACTTAAACCTGAGAAGGGATTTTTTTTTTTACAAAGGACGTATGTATAAAACGGTGCAAAAAATATAAGCAAACATATAGTATTATCAATTATTTAACAAGGTGACGAAGTATTAAAGAAAACAATGGAAATATAATTAAAAGATCAGTTCTACGACTTGCTGGAGACCGTACCAAAACACGTGCGATACTGATGGTTGGTCATGTGACCACACAACACACTGAACTACATAAGAGAGAGAGAGAGAGAGAGAGAACTGGTCTCAGGAAGCATGAAGTCATACTTTAATTATTCCCAGAGGTGGAGTTCGGTGCATTTTAGTTATATCTGCGAATGCTCTTACACTTTTATTTGTCGAAATGACTGCTCGCACTCATGTGTAGCCTGTGATAAGTAAATATTCACAGGGAACCCTATCCTACATCTGACAGTTAAGGGTACCGCGACATGAACTGGGGTTTTTAATTAGAAAAATCCCAATGATCAATGCAAAATTCTTTTCCCTTGTTAAATTTAAAAAATAATAAACAATATTTGCAAGATTTAATAAGAGAAAGTTGTCAAAACTGTCCATAGAATATTGTTCAGCGATCACAGACCAAAATTGATCACAATCACAAACGAGCCAGAGATCAGTGTGATAGGCCTATTAAATCCAGAGCCTCACGGGACTTCGATTACGTAAGCAGTTAGGTTAGGTTAACTTAGGGAGGTTAGATTAGGATACATCATTGTAATTGCTGTCGCTTGCTTTCCTGCATTTTAGCTTATAAATTATTCTGTGTAATGGATATACATCAACGTACTTTCCTCTCTTATATAGTTATTGTCAAATAAGATCCAGAACATGATTTGTAATTTTATTCGGAGTAAATTACAAATAAATAGACGTTTCTGATATGTCAAGATGATAGGTAGAGTTTCTGCCAGGAAACACTAATTCAGAACCTTTTCAAGAAAGAAACAAACATGAGGACCAATTTCTTAAAACCTTACGAATGGGGATTTTTCCAGTAAGCCACTTTAAACAGACGAGCGGGTCTCATAAGTCACAAGACGAAATAACGCGTTTAATAAGGCACATGATCAGAGAAACGCTTCCAATAATCCAGCATATATGAATAGTTTTCTAACGCGTGACACCAAATGAACAGAAGTTTCCAACTGGTCCCTCTAGTCTGCACAAGTAGAACATATCATAAATGCACGAGTAGAACATATCATAAATGCACGAGTAGAACATATCATAAATGCACGTGCGTTTGTGACATGTTTTGCTGTGGTGTGGGAGCACCTTCAAATGCACCTTCGTATACAAACGTTTCCCTCCGCCTTTGTTAGTTCACGGGTATTTCCGTAGACTCACTGAACTTTCCGTCCGATGCTGACATCCACCTGGAAGACATCTGGAAAGTCCACACGAAGAGAGAAAGACCAGGAAAATTCTTTTTAGGAAATAGGAAACCCGTAATGGAAAAAACTTCAAATTTTTTGCGAGAATAAACACAGGAAATGTATCATTAGAAAATAGCAGAAATCAGAATAAGCATTTAAACAAGGAAAAAATGCGCCGAAGTTTCTTCGGCGCAATCGAGTTTTCTGTACAGCCGCTACAGCGTATTATGAAGGCCGCCGAAAATAAATCTATCTTTCGGTGGTCTCGGTATAATGTTGTATGAGCCGCGGCCCATGAAACTTTAACCACGGGGCCGGCGGTGGCCTGTCTCATATAGTTGCCAGAAGCATGATTATGGCTAACTTTAACTTCAAATAAAATAAAAACTACTGATGCTAGAGGGCTGCAATTTGGTATGTTTGATGAATGGAGGGTGGATGATTAATATACCAATTTGCAGCCCTCTAGCGTTAGTAGTTTTTAAGATCTGAGGGCGGAGAGATAAAAGTGCGGACAGAAAAACGTGCGGACGGACAGACGAAGCCGGTACAATAGTTTTCTTTCACAGAAAGCTAAAAATGTGTCAGGCATACACGTTGCGCAAATAACAGGAAAGAAAGTAGATTAAGATACCAAACGCGATAATACACACTTCAGAAAACGTTAGACGTTTGGAATGCATAACAAAAACCCAGATGATGAAAGGGAGACACTTCACAACATGGCGCAAGGGGGAAGGCCTGTTGCGTCATCTCCTCTCATATAGACGCGCAGACGCGCGCGCGCACACGTTCAGGTATGCGCAGGGCCAACGTTCTTCCCGGAAAGAGTAAGTGCCGTGTGATGATAAAGAAGACCTTTGACAAAAAATTATAAGAATCGTAAACGAAGCTGATCTAACGGGGACGGTAATTGATTTTTTTTTTTTTTTTTTTTTTTGCGCGTGAATAGGTTATCATCATTACGATTTTTATTTATTTGCTTTTCATGTTTATCTACATATGTAAAAAATACACAGTGTTCTCTTTTGATGTATTCTTAAATTCAATAAGTTGGTGCTTGTGTACATAAATGTACACATTAGTGCATGAACGTAAAATTACGTAACCCAAAGAAGCCAAATGAAGTCCCCCTATGCATGAAAGCCTTATGAATGTTTTTTTTTTATCCATCACAAATTTACGCTAAAAAAAATCATAAAGAAACATGGAAACGTGAAAGAAGGCTAAATGAAATATATCCAGGTAACCTGAATCATATTTTGACAGCAATCAACATATACATAATATCTTTCGTTAGTATTGTAATTTTATTGAGCAAGTTTATATTTTTATTCTTTCTCTTGGCAATTTTTTTTAACATTGCATTAGTTTTATATATATGTACATATATATAAATTTATTTATATGCATATATATATATATATAATTCATTCTTTGATTTTCCTGTTCGTTATTATTATTGTTTGTCATTTATTGTTTTTAGAATTTCAAATGAATGAATGGACTAAAAACACTACATTAATAATTCATATATTTCATTGGTTCATCCTCTTAACTATCTAATTGCCATTACTTCCTGGACTCCTAGTTTTTTACCCTTACAATCCTAATTAGAAAACTTCCTCGTATTCCAGAGAGTCCTGGTGACAGCCCTGGTCATCATCAGCCTGTTTCTGGTCTCGGGCACGTCGGCCAGGTACCTAGACGACGAATGCCCAGGCGTCATGGGCAACAGGGATCTCTACGAGAAGGTTGTCAGGGTATGCGACGATTGTTCCAATATCTTCCGGATGAATGACATGGGCACCAGATGCAGGTGAGGCAGAGACGTTATTTATTCTTTTTTTCTTCACTTTTTCAAAGCTTGACTCATTTTTGCTACATCAAAAGTGTTGCATTGTGTTATTATATTATTATTATATAGGCAGGTGACATGCCTTTTTTATCGTTTAAATGTAGAATTTTTTTATAATACTCTTTTTATTTTTATTTGTAATGCATTATTTTTTATAATTTTTGCTACATCAAAAGCGTTGCATTGTATTATTATATTATTATTATTATATACGCAGGTGACATGCCTTTTTTATCGTTTAAATGTAGGATTTTTTTTTTATAATACTCTTTTTATTTTTATTTGTAATGCGTTATTTTTATCATTTTTTACATCAAAGCGTTTTTATCATTTTTATTATTATGTATGCTGACATGCCTGTTTATCGTTTAAATGTAGCGTTGCATTTTTATTTGTAATGCATTATTTTTTATCATTTTTGCTACATCAAAAACGTTGCCTTGTGATATATTATTATTATGTACGCAGGCGACATGGCGTTTTTATCGTTTAAATGTTTTTCGAAATATTTTTATTTGTAATTTTTGTTATATAATACTCTTTTCATTTTTTATTTGTAATGCGTTTAAATTTTCTCACACTCTTTTTATTTTTATTTGTAATGCATTATTTTCTCAACAGTTTATCTCGTAATCCTTTCTGTATCAAAATTCGTTTTGACACAATAAAACACAGTGTGTATTTTAGGATAATGATTGTGGAACTAAAAAATACTTTCTGTTGTCTCAGTGACCATATATATCACTTTTGTAATTTGTAATAAGATATTTTCAAAAAATGTTTCATCAGCATTTTTCCAAATTGCTATTTGCTACCGAAAGAGATCTTGCTCCTGCGAGAGGCTTTAGAAGCTAAATAGACCTAATATATTCATCATTTCTTCTTCCCAGAAAAAGTATTTTTACTTTACCTCACTTTACATCGCCTTCCTTTATCTTGCTTATATTCGATAGATAAAATGTTGTGTTAACTAGTCTGAGTTTGATTAGGAAAGAGGTGTTTCTTTGTCTATTTGTCCCTGTCTTCCTCTTCTTGAAGATAAATATTATTTCCAGTCCTTTTCATATCTGGAAAGTATGCTCCTGAAAGACTGGTAACTTGGTTATTATTTCAGAGCAAACATCTATTATTCTCAGAGCAAACATCTCTCTCTCTCTCTCTCTCTCTCTCTCTCTTCTTCTTCTCTCTCTCTCTCTCTCTTTTATATGGGGTCTCTCTCTCTCTCTCTCTCTCTCTCTCTCTCTCTATATATATATATATATATATATATATATATATATATATATATATATGTATATGTATATACATACATATATACAGTATATATATATATATGTGTGTGTGTGTGTGTATGTATACATATAAAGTATACACGCATACTACGTCATTCGCACAAAAGGCAACATTAAGCAAGCATGCGTACTGACATAATCAAGAGTGCCCTGATTTCCACCTTGCAGGAAGGACTGTTTCTACAACGTGGACTTCCTGTGGTGCGTCTATGCCACGGAGCGTCACGGCGACGTGGACCAACTCAACCGGTGGATGAGCATCCTACGAGCCGGTAGAAAATGAAAAAACACATCTTCTAACTGAAATATCCTCTAAAATAAGCTCCAGGACCACACGCCAGAATATACTCCATGTTTTCAAGTGATACCGATACGTTGTGAACATGATATATCAGCCGAAAAAAAAAAAAACCATCAGCTTAGATATGGAAACTAACAGCAGCCATCTTGTTTTTCCCAGTGTATTCTTAAATGAATATCATTCTCTTTCATTTTATTTCTCAGATGATTTCATAATTGAATTCCTGTCCTGACTTGTTTCCACATTCCTCGCTTGTCAGCAATGTTACTGTTGAGTCATGGTTTTTCGTTAGTTGTCAGATAACCAACTTTTTTTTTTATGCATGTATCCAAAACTTATATCTTTTAAATTTTACACCAGCCGAAATTATAAATCCTTTTGAGTATCTGAGATTCTCCATGACAGACGGAGGATTAGCCATCATATTTTGGGCACTACCCCAAAATGATTATTTATAAGTCCTCTTGTGAACACAAGAAACAATTCCCATCACACGTTCTTTTATGTACCAATAATTCACTTGAATAATCACGTTCAGTATCTCCTTAATATCTCTTTTCATTTGAGCTTTCGACCACCATCCCCAGTTCAATACCATTAGCAGTATTTTGTTTGTCAAACCACACAATTCTTAGTTTTTAGGCTTCTTAGTTATTAGTTTACTCTGCGGAGATTAGCAACCATCTGTTATTACTTCTTAACTTCCTAATTCCTGAAATTTACCATTTTTCAAATAGAGGGTCAAAAGAAGGAATACATTTTCTGATTTTGGCATTTATCATTCCATCTCTCATTCCATGACATCTGTCAAAGAAACCATAAACCTGAAATAATTGTGCTTCTGATAACTCTCCTCTAGAATTCACTTCTCACAAGTAGGAAATCTCACACCCAAACTGTCCTTAATTCTGTCTCCCTATAGTCTTGCCCACATATTCTCCTCTATTTTTCAGCCTTCCCTTTCAGTATCATCATTATCAACGTGAAAGAGAATTTTAAAAGTTATTTTGTTGGTAAAAATGGTATATTTATAATAAACGACTGAGTAGATCATTTCAGACTTGACTGATGATCGATCAAGTCATGCCAAATCATCTTATTTCCAAAGGTTCATATTTCCTGGTTTGATACAATTTATATTTCATTGCATTGGTCTGATAACTTCATCAATTCGCATTTATTTATTAAAACTATTTATTTTGTCTTTGTATTCATGTAATGATGCGAACTTACCTCATTAAATGATATTATAGGATATTCCTTCAGGACCTCTTCGAGGACACTTGTTTTAGTGGTAGGAATTTCTCTCCGCTTTCTCCTCCTCGTTCTTCTTCTTCCATTTAATCTTTTGGAAACGAGCTTTTATGTTTCATTCTTCTCACCTCGACGAATTGACACAAGTAGTCTGATTTTGTATCCCATTTAAAAGATGAAAAAGTGAAATATATCTATCACAAGTGTCGTTAGCGAATTTGCTAGCGTTTTCATTAATGGCATATTGTAATCGTAACGACTTTCCTCTTCGGAAAAGATCTGAGGAGAATCTAAAAACATTTGCCGCTTCGTCTCTTTGACATTTCTCTCTCTGAAACCCACATTGATGATCTCATTTGGAAGGGGCATGCTTTTATTTCTCGACAACAGTTGTAAAGCATATTCCCTTTCAGTTATTTGATAACCAAATGTATATTTATATATTTTTGTACGATGTGCTGAATGTAGACGACACCGAATTGTTAATTTATTATGCAATCTAGTTATTATCATTCACTTTAGTTGTTATTGTTTAGTAGACGTATGTCCTGTAAGGTTATAAGTTGTTGGTGCCATAATAATTGTTTGTTTACGTTTTCTTTCTCTTCTTTGCTAAAAGAAGAGGCTGGAGAATTTGTTGTATCTGTGTGTGGATGAGGTATTTCAGAGTTATTAATATCATTAACATGACCACCATTTGTTCTCCTATTTCTTGTTTCGTAGTCACTTAGTTGTTGTTAGCATATTTATTTACTTCTCTATCCATCATCTATTCTCTATCTATCTATCTATATTTCCATCAGGTGCTAGGGTAAGTTATGAGTGGAATAAAGTAGTTTAGAGTCTTGATTAACGCTTACAGTTATTAGTCACTTGGATGATGAGTTTGTAACACTTTGGAAGAGCTTGAGAAAAAATGAGTTTGGGGAGGAATAGCTTGTAAGTCATTTTTTATTTGCCTCTATTTTAGGTTTATTTTGGCAAAGCATAGTTCAAACGGGACAGGTCCTCTTGTTTTTGCCCTTGTATGTATATATATATATATATATATATATATATATATATATATATATATATATATATATGTATATATTTGTATATATATGTATGTATATATGCATATATATAATATATATATATATATATATATATATATATATATATATATATATATTTATATATATAAGGATATTATTATTATTATTATTATTATTATTATTATTATTATTATTATTATTATTATTATTAAATTTACTTTGCAAACGATTTTCATTTGAAGCAGTAAGGAGAATGATATATCTCCAAGATGTCTATAATATACCAATGTAATAGAGATGATACACAAGACAAATTTGACCTGACTGATCAAGAAAGGCCTGTCATATGTTTGAGGAAAATCTATCTGAGCCCTGAGAAGTGTTTAAGAAAAATATGTCGTATACGAAAATAAACTCTGCATTATGAAGCTTCTTGTTCTCACTTTTCCCTTTGATTCTTATTGTTTATTTGACGGTTCGTGATTAAAGGCTGGACGGTTCTGAGGGCTGTTAGCTGGCGGTCCTGGTCGTTTTTGCCGGAAGTCACTTAGGCCGTAACATCCAAAACAATGTAAGACGTTATGTTTATGGTATTTACCATTATTATTCCATGTTTTACGTACATCCCCAAGGGGCTGGTACTAAACACGGCGCCCATTTTGCACGTAAACGTGCTTACGGCCGAAACGACCCGAATGCTTAGCTGGTAGTATTTTCTTATGTCAATATACGAAGCACTGACATCATATATTTCTTGTCCGCGATTACTGAAAGTTAGTAAAATAGGAAAAATGTAAATATGTTAAATACCTGAACAAGCGACCAACGTTACGGCGAGATAAAATGGTTACATCTGTTGTTCCTGACTTAATGAAAATGTGGAGAACATTAAAAACTCTTCCTCTTTTACTTAACTAATACGTCTGTTTTCCATAAATGATTACTGACAGCATCTAAATGAGCTATCACTTCTTTCTGGGCGTTAAAGTGATCTGGCGGCACAATATCAACTGTCACTAATTTGGATTTGCAATGTATAAACTTAGCACTGTCATAGCGTATAATACAAATTTAAATTAAGACGTTATCATTTTTTCTATTCAGTCTTTCGCAGATTATAAAAACTAAAGCTTAATGCTTATGAATTATCATTCACTCATTCAATGTCGAATACATGGTTAGGAGCCGGAAGCAAGTACGTCATCAACTAAGTCAAAATTTTATTTAGAGAAAATAACTGAAAGGAAGGAACGTGAGATTCCGACTGCCGATTTCCATGTCGTCCCACATCAGAAATTAAAGAAGACTGAAACAAAGACAATAATAAAAGATTAAGCGGACGAAAGAAGAAAACTAACGCTTTAGCATGTCGTAGGAGACTTCTGTGAAGCCTAAAGCATTTGGGTCTATAATTATAACTAACTCGTTTTATAATGACTGACGTAAACGAACTGCATCTCAGAGCGAGACTGAATTGACGCGCCCGCTTCTTCGGGACATTGAAAACCTTTTGGTTGTTGCTTTTCTTAATCCAGGAGGGAGAATGGTCAGTGAAAGCCGAGGGCAAGGCCTAGACTCTAGATAGTATGCTCTCTAAACCATGGCCGAGGGAATGTGCAGTCTGGTGCCGATATCTAGACATGCACGAGAAAGAAAAGGAAAAAAAATTAATCACAGAAAACGTAACCGCTTCAAAAACCAAGGCAGAAGGTTAGGTCTGGTACTAATACAGATTAACATTTAGGGTACACTTTTATTTAGTGGACAATATTTCGGAATATACTCTTGTATTACGTCAAAAAACTCTATTTCTGCAAAATTGGAGCGTAAAATTTAAAAACCAGGACTTTAATAAAAAAGAAAGGGAGAAACGTGATTATTTTTGTAAAAAACAAAAAATTTTAAAAGGTTTTTAATAAGAATGAGAAGCCGGTTTGTTTCACTCTCGAAGAGAAGAAGACCAAAATATACACAAGTGATGTAGAATGCAGATAGAATTCTAAAGTGATCAAAAAATAACCTGATTAGTAAAAGCTACAGCGACAATACAACGTAGATGAACTACGAAAGAGAGGCATTGTCTCGAAAGGTAGAATGAGTGTCTCTGATAAATCTGAATGGTGGTAACAAAAGAAATATTCACCATTTATAGAGCAGCTATTTGACACGACTCTCTTGATTAATCATCAGCAAGGATTGCTACTAGTACTTGATATGCAGCTGGCAAGAGTGTTGCGTTAAAAAAACGAAGGTACCTAAATTAACCGGGTGAGTGGCATAGTGAATAAATCAACTCGTACCAGTGAATATGTGGTACATCCAATTATTACTTTTCTCGCGGTTAGCTATTTTTTTTTTTTTTTTTTTTTTATATTTGCCTTTTAAGTTGTCAGAGTCGGTTACATTACGTAGTATCCTTTCAAAATTGACAATTATGTCAACATTTCCCTAAGGGCCAAGTGCACCAAGTCAAAGATCAGTGCCAAAATCTTTTGAGATTTCAGTGCTTCATAACTGGCTGTATCTTTTCATATTGTTGTAAATAATAATGTTAGTTTCCTCATAATAAAGAACACCGAAACTGACCTTCAAAATAGCTGAGGTCACTGTAAAAGGCTATTGGTGGTTCGAGTAATTCACAGTGGGTATTTTTTCATAATAATGATAAGTATTAACAGCAATTAATTAACTAGGACCAAGGTCTTGGAAAAAGTTATAGATTTTACATGACCTGTTATTGTCATTAGAAGTAGACCTAAACCACGAAGGTAGCCTATGCAGCTAGGCTACCGTGGATTGTCAATAAACCCTCACAGGGAAGTAAATGGAAGTTAACAAATATGGACAAGGTAGTAAATGTAAGTAGGTTTATATAGGCTGGGTTATTTTACAGTGTATCGAAAGGCTTTCAAGCAGGCATTGCATTGTTGGCTTGAGAAGTGCACTGCATAAACACAGACCTGACCTAACCTAACCTATCTTACATTTGAGTCAGGATTCACCAAGCCTAGGTTTCAGAGACCCTGAAAGGCATAGGCCAGCCTAAAAAAAAAAAAATGCAGTTAGATTTGAAGGGCCTAGATCAGTAGAGCATAAAGGAAAGTTGAAAATCAGTGGCTGCCAGATGAAAAAAGTGGACAGCCAGCTTATAGATATATTTAAGGGAGACAGGGAAGCTTCAGGATGTGCAAGAGAAGGCATTGCTGTGACATACTGCCAGTGTGGAAATACAAGAAGTCAGCCACGCCGTGGGGCCAGCAAACAACTCTATGACAGGAAGTAATACTCTTTCTCAGAATATTTTGCTCCTCGGGCTAATAAGTACTTAAAGGTTATCAGTTTTGACAATCACAATAGGCACCAGATGAGACAGTAGACTCCTTTGTGACTTGGTTAAAGAAATTGCCTGTTACTTGTGAATTACTTTAAGGAAGATATTTTGATAAATAAAATAATAAAGAAGTGCAGCATATAAGAACTTTGGAAAAATAGTACTGCAATAGGAAAAACTAACCTCACAAACGGTTCAAGAAATTGTGCTAGCTTTTTCTTACTGGGTAATTTTCAATCAAGTATAAGATATATAATGGTAGGAACAGCAAGGTAAGTTGAGTAGCAATAAACAGAAAAATTACTAATATGCAAAGAAAGTGTGTTCTCATCAAATAAGTAAAAGAAATTCCTTATATATCTTTCTGGTAGGAAAAAGTTCATATTAGTCACACAGACCACAAACCCTTGTTGGCAATTTCATGCCCAAAAGTAAGTTTGCCAACATTAGTAGCAGCAAGATTACAACCCTGGGCTTTTACATTAGCAATATAGCATATAATTACAGAGCATAGGCCAACATCAAAGGTGGGTGTGCTGCAGATGCATTGTCAAGATTACCAGTAGACAAAGCACCAGGACATGATGTTGGAATTCTTGTAATTTCTACATATAACTTGCTACAGTACAGAGTTTAATTAAAGGTAGAGATTTATGTGCAAACGAACTGTAAATAAATTGTAAACCATACGTGATTTGGAATGAATTGCTCACCCAAGATTGTATTCTGAGAGGCTTAAGAGTAGTGATTCTTAGTTCACTTGGAAAAAGAGTTCTATCTGAAATACAAGCTGACTACCAAGTAAATTGCTTGAACTTACGTTCAGTGATTGGGTATGGAGAGGGGCATGGACGTTCTGGTTAGAAAGTGTATGGACTGTGCATTGCAACAAAATCATCCAAAACTAGCAAGAATTCACATAAGGACATTACAAAGATGTCCATGGCAAGTTTACACATTTATTTTGCATGTAATTTTTGGGGGCTACTCATATTTGATAGTAATTGATACATGCAGTAAATGGCAAAAAGTAGTACTAATGCAGGTAATATCACAACTGTAAGAACGCATGTCAGTTTGCAACATAATGCCTGCCAGAAGGAACAGTGACAGATACTGGTCCACAGTTCACAAGAGTTTAGGGATTTTTTTTCATTGTAAAAGGCATACAGCATACATTGTCAGCACCCTATCCTCCAGCAATGCATGAATGAAGCAGAAAGATTTGTTCTAACTTTCAGTTGCAATATGAAATGCAGCAAAGCAAAGTCTAGTAATGAAGTTTTTGATTGGGGGAGGATTAGGAATAAGTCAGACCGCATGTATCCCAGTTTGCAGAGTTGGTTAGAATGTAAAGTTTATATGAACAAATAGAAAGTCTTCCAAAAGAGACATTTCACTTCATGTCATGTCGCGGTACGGTCAAACAGTGCCTCAGAGAAAGGAAATGGTTATAAAGAGATTATCGAGAAAATAGGTACCGTATTTTTGGGCATATAATGAATGTTTTTTTTTTCACAAATATATCCCAGAACATCACCCTGCGCCTTTTATGCCCAAGGTCAGGCTTTGGGTAAGATTGGACTAATGGCAAGTGGTGGTTCCAGTGCTGCGGTAGGCTTACCGAGACTGTAAGCGAGTTCCAAACACCTTACAAAAGTGTATCTCAAATACTTTTGAATGATTAGCACCCAAATGTTATGAATCACAAATATAGTTATACAACTGTGAGCTGTTACTTGTTTGTGTCAGGGAACAGCAATCAGTATTGCCGAAACAAACAAACAAAAAATATCAGTAAGTTTTGGTACCCTATACGGGTACTTTGGATGTCAGTCGGATAGCCAATACTGGTGGTGACTGGTGACAGTGGTTAGTGGTGATATTTGGCAATGTTAAGGTGAGTACTGTAACTTATCCTACCATGATAGCTCACCAAGGGACGTCAGTGTCAATTTTCATGATTCCTGTACATGAAAATTTTGTGATGGTATATAAATGGTTATGTAGGAAGTTGTACCGGTAAACGGACTGAGCAGCAAAAGCGTGAGGTGGTTTGGGTTTAGCTGCATTATTAACATTCTTTTCTCAGATTAGGTCTGCCAAAGTAGGGTGCGTCTTTTATGCCGAAATACGGTAATTTACATTGTGATGTGAAAGTTTGTGAAAACATTTTAAGACAAGTTGATCAATTGCAACCATTAAGAGCAAGTTATACAGAAGTCCAAGATTCAAATACCTGAGAGATAGTTAAGCTAAACATAAGTTATTTAAGCCAAATGTGCAAGCTGCGCTCAAAGACGTTCAACTTCCAAGCGCAAAATTGCAAATTCAGAGTCCACTCTTGCACCATCTTAGAAAACATTATTGGAGTGCATCGCAATAGATTGGTTAGAGAGAAGCCTCCTGATAGATTAGATTTGTAGGTGTCGAGAAACAGTATCATGTCCCTTATGCGAGTGCAATATATATTGCATAACTTCCCAGCGCTAGTATCTGACGTAACTCAACGCAGGAATCGTATATAGTGGACATCTTTAGACGTAAGTATTGCAGTGCTGTTCGCATGTATAGTACTGAATCCTATTTGAACTAACTTGCAGACTATGATACTCTTATTTCTAATTCATGTTACAGGATATGATTCCTTATTATATGCTAATCTCCGACGCTCATTATGTTTCGTATTGTATTGCTTATTTGTGCCCATGTGTATCTCTGTCTTGTCTCTTGCTATTATGTACGCTTAACAATAAAGAAGATTAAGGAAGAGTATCTTTAATTATCGATCTAAATACAAGATATATCCCCGAAGGGGGCTAGTGCCCTCAACTGTACAACTCATGAAGGTTGTCCGCAACGTCCCTGCGGCCCCTGGCTTTACCAACTTTTTTAGCCTCTTGCTTTATCTCCACTCCCGCTTCCTTCCTTCCATCTTGCTGTCTAATAACGCCAACTCCCTCTCTTCATTCTGTTAAGCGCTGAATAGCTGAAAGTGCCCCAGTGCTTGGCTTTACAGATTCATTTTCATATATCATTTCAAATGATCTCGGATATTCTGACGGAGATGGGATTCACCAGTAACGTATCTCTATCCTTTCAGGTAAATATTGGTTAATAGGACATGGTGGTAGTTTTGTATAACTTCCATAAACACAACATAAATGTTTGTCCTGTGCTCTATTTTTGTCTCCTTCAAATTGTTGTTGTAATTCGAGCATTTCACTTCACTTACCTGTACTCTGGATGTAATAACAAAAGTAAGCCTTCTACACTCATAATTTTGCCAAATGCAGCTACCAACTGGGAATTTATCCATGGTAATTGCAGTGTATTTGTGTCTGAGCTAAATAACTTCAATGATGCAAATTTAATGTCTTGAATTTATTTTCCAATTTTTTGTCTCGTTCCGTCTTAAGCTCTTTCCCCATATATTAATATTTCATTGGTTATTTTTGGCTTTGATTTCTACCTTTGTCATTTCCTCTATTTTTCTCACGTTTAACTTCAAGATAGATGTCCACCGTCTTAAAACTCTTTGGGGCATGTCCAGGGTAACCTTCTTCAATGTACTTTTTTTTTTTTTTTTTTTTTTTTTTTTTTTTTTTTTTTTGCCCCATTTAGGGTACCAGTTACGACTGTAGTTTCTTATTAACCCCGTCGCTTTGAAGGTGGATACTCCAGTTTCACTCTTTAGTGTGACTATAGCTGCATTTACTGTAGCAGCCAGCATCTTTGTATATATACCTCGTTCACTTCTCTCCAACTTACAAATTTTCAATTTAAATTTATTACGCTAGACCTACACAAAATTGAGGACACAGCAACACTCTTCCAAATTGTTTTCCCTTTTAGGGCTGTTACAAAGTTTCTTCATATCATCGAATGCCAAGTTATCTAGTGTTTAAGCTTTATAATTTCCCATTTTTGTGCTTCAAATGTAATATTTTATCTATTTTAAAGCGTAAATAAGTTATATTCTCTTTCACTTTAATTCCTTCAGTGCTCTGGTTTACGTTTCGTTACTTCGTATTTTGTTATGAAATGATACTTTTCTCCTAGATTATGTTTGGAAGCTTAATACTTTGTTTTGTTCCCCCTATCATTTTGCTACCACTAAGAAAGACATCATTAGCCGAAAGTAATCTTTATTGATCCATTCTTAAACTTTTCCTTCCTCTTCCATCCATCTAATTTTCATTTCTTGTTCTGTACTCTCCAGTAGGTCAATTTTCGTTTCGTCTCATTTATTTGTTGGCTGCTGCATCTATAATTTTTATATTCACTAACATGGGTTTTAATTCTATAAATTTCTTCACTACAGTATTGTAATACACAGTATTCGTCATGTTGCCAGCCCAGCGTAACTATCGAGTCTGTTCGTCATTGTCGTAAAGTCAAACTGGCAAGTCGTTTGTTAACTCTAAGGGGGAAAATGCACATCGATCTTACGGACTGCAGGAGAGAGGTACAGTGTGACTGGTTTCGCATTAATGACAAACTTAGAAAGAAAAATTCTTGCCCCGCAAATAAAAAGCGAAATACTTACCTGCGAATTTTTGGAGGTTTCAACTGTCGCTAAACAACTTTTATTCTGTACAGTTTGTCGTTTGGAGAAGCGAAACATCCGATGTAGTGGCTGAACGTTGTTCTATATACTACCCTAACTCTTTTGGCACAGTTAAAGAATGCATAGTAGCTAATTACACCTCCAATTGCATGTCTAATTTTAAGAACCAAATATAAACCCAAAGTCTACCTTTAAACAACATAAAGAAAACGAACGTACATCTAGGTATTAAAGAAAACTAAAAATGATGGCATACTATACTACAATTGACATCTGATTGTTTCGCTTCATAACTTTCCATGTCATGTTTGTAGGCACTTAAATGGGATAATATAGTAACAAATTCTAATAAAAACTCGGATAAACAATGTAAAAATAGTAAAACTGCAGACTTCTACCGTGACCTGATTCCCTCCAGTCTCGAGGTATTTACCGGCTTTTGTTGATGTTTTTCAGTTTATGTCTTTCGTTAATGTTTATGATATATACCGTCTTTTTTATTATATTTTTGCACTCATCCCACAGAGGCCAATTTTACACGTAAACCGATAGTTGCAGAGCTAGAAGGCCGCGTTAGTAGCCTGCGATTTGACCGAAAAATAGACAAATAAAAAGAGGACTCATTGGGTCACCTGCTTTTTCTTGTAGAGAGAACATCTGTCAGTCAAGGAAATTCAGCTTGCAGGCTGTACTTGATCATCTATCTTTACTTGGGGAACCTGTCTATCAAGTCTGATGCTGTAAGGAGGCCATCCAAATCAAACTACACAGATATTGGACAAATTCAGTTCTCTTTTTTAATGATCATTCACCTATCATCAGGTAAGGAACCCAGAGATTATTTGTTCATCTTGGTAGAAAAAGTCTTCTTGTAGCGGAAAGTTTTCCAAGATCAAACAAAACAGGAGCCCTGATGCGTCCCCTCCCCCCTCATTGGAAATGTTTGAAACTTCAGGCTATGAGGTCTGTTTAAGGCACAATAATGCTTTCCAAATTCTCAGTAAAATCATCACACTGGCGTACACAATCCTATTTATGAATATGTTCGAAAGTCTGTTTTGATTGGCGTGTCACAGCAGCTACAAATGAACTATTCATCTCACTACTACTACTTTATCTGTATTGATTTACATACAAAACAACTATTGATTTTTAAGTTTATATATATATATATATATATATATATATATATATATATATATATATATATATATATATATATATATATATATATATATATATATATATATATATCATTGTGCTGTTAAAAATAGTTGTAACATAGACTGTCGCGGTACTGCAAACCTAACTTGACTGGTTGAAAGACGTCTCTTGAGATAGTGTGGACAATCTGAACAAAAAGAAACCCCCTTCCCTACTAGCTAGAGCGTTTGAAAGAAGAAACCTCTCCTCCACACACACACACACAGCCTAGAGCGTTTGAAATACATCAAAAACAAGAAGGAACCTTTTTCACCACTAGCTAGAGCATTTGAAAAAAGAAACTTCTCCTTCACACATAAGCTAGAGCGTTTGAAAGACATCAAATCAAGAAGAAACCTCCTTCCCCACTAGCTAGAGCATTTGAAACTAGAAACCTCTCCTCCACACACAAGCTAGAGCGTTTGGAAGACATAAAACAAGAAGAAACCTCCTTCCCCACTAGCTAGAGCATTTGAAACTAGAAACCTCTCCTCCACACACAAGCTAGAGCGTTTGAAAGACATAAAACAAGAAGAAACCTCCTTCCCCACTAGCTAGAGCATTTGAAACTAGAAACCTCTCCTTCACACACACAAGCTAGAGCGTTTGAAAGACACCTCTTCCCAAAGACATGAAACAAGAAACTTCTCCTCCATATATTAGCTAAAGCGTTTGAAAGACAAAAAACGAGAAGGCACCTCTTTCCCCACTAGCTAGAGCATTTGAAACAAGACACCTCTCCTTCACACACACAAGCTAGAGCGACTAAAAGACATAAAGAAGAAGAAATCACCTCTTCCCACATAGCTAGATCGTTTGAAAGACATCAAATCAAGAAGAAACCTCCTCCTTCCCCAATAGCAAGAGCGTTTGAAACAAGAAACCTCTCCTCCACACATAAGCTAGAGCGTTTGAAAGACATTTAAAACAAGAAGAAACCTCCTTCCCCACTAGCTAGAGCATTTGAAACTAGAGACCTCCTTTCCCACTAGCCAGAGCATTTGAAACTAGAGGCCTCCTTCCCCACTAGCTAGAGCATTTGAAACTAGAGACCTCCTTCCCCACTAGCTAGAGCATTTGGAACAAGAAATATCTTTACACATAAGCTAGAGCATTTGAAAGAAAGTACCTCTTCTCTCATAGCTAGAGCGTCTGAAAGACGTATAAAGCAAGAAAAATTAAGTTTCTTCTTGTTTTTTATGTCTTTCAAACGCTCTAGCTATGTGGGAAGGGGTGCGTTCTTCCAGACGCTCTAGCTTATGAGTGGAGGAGAGATTTCTTGTTTGAAACGTTCTAGCTAGTGGGGAAGGTGGTAGGTTTCTTCTTGTTTTTGTCTTTCAATCGCTCTAGCTATGTGGGAAGAGGTGATTTCTTGTTCTTTATCTGTGTCTTTCAAACGCTCTAGCTTATGAGTGGAGGAAAGGTTTCTTGTTTGAAACGTTCTAGCTTGTGGGGAAGGATTTATGTCTTTCAGACGCTCTAGCTGCGTGGTAAGAGTGATTTCTTGTTCTTAATGTCTTTCAAGCGCTCTAGCTTATGTGTGGAGAAAAGGTTTCTTGTTTCAAACACTCTTGCTATTGGGGACGGAGGAGGTTTCTTCTTGATTCTATGTCATTCAAATGCTCTAGCTAGTGGGGAAAGAGGTGTTTTCTCGTTTTTTGTCTTTCAAACGCTTTAGCTAATGTATGGAGAAGTTTCTTGTTTCAAACGCTCTAGCTATGTGGGAAGAGGTGCTTTATTCCAAACGCTCTAGCTTATGTGTGGAGGAGAGGTTTCTTGTTTCAAACGCTCTAGCTAGTTGGGAAGGAGGTTTCTTCATGCTCTTTACTTTCAAACGCTCTAGCTATGTGGGAAGAGGTGCTTTCTTTCAAATGCTCTAGCTTATGTGTGGAGAGGTTTCTTGTTTCAAACGCTCTAGCTAGTTGGGAAGGAGGTTTCTTCATGCTTTTTGTCTTTCAAACGCTCTAGCTATGTGGGAAGAGGTGTTTTCTTCCAAACGCTCTAGCTTATGTGTGGAGGAGAGGTTTCTTGTTTCAAACGCTCTAGCTAGTTGGGAAGGAGGTTTCTTCATGCTTTTTACTTTCAAACGCTCTAGCTATGTGGGATGAGGTGCTTTCTTTCAAACGCTCTAGCTTATGTGTGGAGAGGTTTCTTGTTTCAAACGCTCTAGCTACGTTGAGAAGGAGGTTTCTTCATGCTTTTACTTTTAAACGCTCTAGCTATGTGGGAAGAGGTACTTTCTTTCAAACGCTCTAGCTTATGTGTGGAGGAGAGGTTTCTTGTTTCAAACGCTCTAGCTAGTTGGGAAGGAGGTTTCTTCATGCTTTTTACTTTCAAGCGCTCTAGCTATGTGGGAAGAGGTGCTTTCTTTCAAACGCTCTGCTTATACGTGGAGGAGAGGTTTCTTGTTTCAAATGCTCTAGCTAGTTGGTCAGGGGAGAACACCATAGGCAGTGAGGTTTATTTCCGGTTCAGACGACCGGATCCGGCGATCGTAACGTCTATGGGGCCTTTACAGTAGCCAGAAAACAGTTTGTCTTACAGACCCGGGTGAAAGCGGTGGTTTCTTTGCGTTTGTGTGTGCGTGTTTGTTCTCTTACGAGTGTAAGCAATTGGTTTCCTGCTATATTTTGTTAATTATTCATAAAAAAATATAAGACGTTTTGCCACGTAAGATAATGGATTAGAACCAGGACAAAATACCCAAAAGATTCTAAACATTGGTGTCCTGGATGTAAGGCTGGCATCCACGAAAGATGCTGATAGCAGCTGGAGCAATATTTCAGCGTGAAATGTCGCTCTAAAAGGACGGTGCAAATAGCATGAGTATTGTATATAGGCTAGTATTCTTTGCATTTGAATTGCTTTACTTTTTTCTCTATTTTCCTTTCAGATTACTTTAGTCGTAGATGGTAAAATACAAATGAAGTAATGTAGTGCGGTAAATACTCGTGTGTAATCCACTCGTCTCATAATTGCCTTTATATATAAACGATTGTTGAATCTGTTTTATATTTAGTCAGGTTTTTAACAGATGAATTTAACAAATTTTAACACAACAATACTCAACATTTCATGAAGCATATTCAGCAAAATCGTTTTAAAGTAGCCTAAACAGTGGCCTCTTTTTTTTTACATTTTAACATTTGTTTAGGCCCTTTTGACAATTTAATATTTTATATTTTCTTTTAATGAAAATGGCTAATCTCATGATATATAATAGTTTGGTGTTTTGTTAAAAGATTTGTGAAAACATAATGGTTTTGTGATAAGATCTGAAATTGTATATCACTGCACTTGTTCTTAAGAGCTAAGACCTAGACGTAGTGGGTAGGACAGACTTTTGATTTATTGCTTGACTGATTGAGTGGTTCATCTGCCACAGGTTTGACACATGGCTAATAGGAAGTGTATTAACAGGATAAGAACTGAAGGAATTTATTCGGTAATTTATCTTTATGACACAGAGGCCAACTGAGGCTTTGCTGACCAAAACATTGGAGTAATGAATTTGAATTTGGGTCAGATTTACCATTTTTTAAATATATGTAATGCAGTTATCATTCTATTGTATTTTATGTAGAAATTCCTTCGTGTATTCAGTGCTTTATTTATTGTCACCCTTGAAACAGCAAAAAAAAAAAAAAATCTTCACCTCACTTAATATCTAGGCCAATATTGTTTTACATGGTTTCCCTACATTTACTTTTCTATGTACTCGGTTTTAGATTTGTTTTTAGTTTTTATCACCAAAGTTATCTTCTATTTTAACGACAGATATTGACTATGTTATGAGTCATTTTCCACCAAAAGAAAGTTAAGCCAGCAAGCTAAGGATTATGGCAAAAACAAGACTAGGCCTAAATGTTGCTTTTCCATTCCTCTGTGTATCTGTCTATTTCCATTAAGTTTCACCCTTATAATCATTCTTGGATATTTAATAAACGCAGATAGGGCAGACCATTCCGCAGACAGCCATATGACTTAATAGGCATAGGCATATTAGTGCAATAAAAAAGTGAAGAAAGAATTTGATTAGTACTATAACTGACATATTTTCAGGTCTCTATAAACCTATGTTAGGGACTGAATGTTGAAAGTCGACCCTATAAAACATAAAAAAAAAAGTATAGTGGGGTGTTTACTTTTGACCGAAGGGTCGGGGACGTTTACAATCTGACTTTTGATGTGTGTGTGGAAATGTACAGTAACCACACCTCCCAGAATATACAGAAGAGATATAAAAACAGAAGGTAAGACAGAGCATATAGAAACTGATTGAGTATATTAATGATATCTGACTATATGGATGTACGAAGGAAAAGAAGGAATTTGATTCTTTTTCAATGCATAGGGACCGAGATTGACCCAAACATGGAAGCTGGGAATCTAACTGAAAGTTTTATTTTCTTTTGCTGGGGTCAAATTTGTGTAGAATTTGAAGTGCTGATGAGACCATATGTATTTTGCATCATTATAGTCATACCCGTATTTGATTGTATGCATGAAGTGGTGGGGGAAGAGAGAGAGAGACTTGTAAACCCATCTCTGCTTTGTTATCATTCATGACTCAACTCCAATATATATATTTTTAAAAGTTCTTTCAGAATTGTTCCTTTTCCTTCGTTTATCAGAATTCCCTTTGTCCTTTTCTCAATTCGTAATGCTTCTTCCTCGCGCCTCTATTTTACGAGAGACCGCTGATAAACGGAAGACAACCCTGAGACATTAACAAGAAACCTACCGTATGGTCGATGTTTGAACCCAAACTTAGATCAGCGTTGCAGCCCCCACCAACACCGAAAGTAATTTGTTTGTTCACGGTTCGTTTTACTTTTAAAAAACATTTATGATTGTCAATCTTAACAGTAATACATCTAACGATGTTTACTTTTTTACTTATCAGTAATTTTTTTATTTCTCTCTAAGAATACTAGACTCTCTCTCTCTCTCTCTCTCTCTCTCTCTCTCTCTCTCTCTCTCTCTCTCTCTCTCTCTCTCTCTCTCTCTCTCAGAAAACTGGACTCTCTCTCTCTCAGTAAACTGATCTCCCTTTGTCTCTCTCATACCTAAAACCATTGGTATTTTCCAGGGCAGCAATGCCCAAGTTCTACCACTTACTCTTGAGCCTCTTTCCTTTAGAATGGGGGCTCCAGAAGATGTTAGTGTTAGCCTTCCGTTTCTTAATGAGTGTTTTGGTGTGAGGCTGCTAGCCTCGCCTCCAACCCCACCCCCAAGAGCTTTTTTGCTATATTACCATGATAGTCTCCCAAGATACTGACCAGACCCAGTATTGCTTAATTTAGTTGATTGCATGTTTTTTTTTACGTATTTACGTAATAACACGAAACTTTGTTTCATTTAATTATTTTGTTTGATAAAAATTCGAGCATTCATTCGTCAAATTTGTATATTTTTCAAAAAGTTAAACGTGTGTTTTTCGTTCTTATTAATTCGTCTGCTATGTTTGTGTTGCCAATATGCACCAAACATAAATCCTCAAAGTTACTTATTTTTTTATAAAATACATGATCAATGGAAAAATTAATAATTAAATAATATTAAATATACATTAGTACTTTTAATAATTTAAAAATTAAAATTTTAAACTGTCTATAGATATCTAAATACAATATTTCTTTTTTTGAAAATGACTAGCAGACGAGACGTGTAGACGACATTTTTGCAGGGAAACAAGCCTAAAATATAGCTACAACAATGGGGAGAAATTATTGAAGGACCGAAATGTACCATTTTCCATTTTAATATCTCATAAATTATATATTTAATTACATTCTATCTCACCTTGGATAATTCAAGCATTAAATTATCGCGTATCAAAAATCTTCAAGTTACTTAGTTTTCAAAGTTGCCAATCATTATTTTACATATTTGTTATCTGACTAGTTTTCGTAACGTCCACTGATGAGCTTTAATAACTGGTTAGTGAATTTTTATTTCCTTATTAATATTACATTTTGAAAACGAGAAAACTGCCACAAAACACTCCTTAAATCATAGACTATATCTTGTGTCTTTGCAAGATGTTGCCATTGAATCAATACTGCATTACTTTACGTGAAACCTGTAATTAATCTAGTTGTGACTCGGTCATGTGCTTTTAGATGTAACTTAATAATTAATAGAAATATTAATGTCTTATCAATCTTTTTTCCATGTGGCGATTTCAATATTATTGCATTTACTTTTTACTTCCGTTTCCCATTTAGAATGACGTCTGCTTATTATTTTAAAAGACGACTTAACAAAAGGTCTCAAAGGTGTCTAATTTTTCGGTATTATCTTCTTTTTAATTCTCATTGAACATAAATACTTAATTTTTTCATAATCTGATTCCTCTAAATCATCGTTTAAACAAACCCTAAAATTACATCGTGTTTTACTTTTACCCTTGTGTCAACTTTTAAAGTTCGTCTGCAATCTTGTTTTACCAAACATGTATGGCAGAATATCTTTCAGATTGTTCATATATAGTTAAAATACACCATTAGTATAGCACAAAACTGGTAAATATTAATAATGAATCGTAATTTTTTTATCATATACTGGTTTGTATGGATATAAATGATTTTTATTATAATTTTTAAAGCTTAGACAATAGTTATATTTTGCAAAGACGCCTGAAGTGGAACAGTTACTATGTAATGATTTTAAATATATTTATTTTAGCAAATTTTGCCTAATAAATTAAAAATATTTAGACCAAAAGAAAATAATAACTTATTTTTAATCTATTTCTTATATTTATTTGATAAAATTGCATATATCTGACGTAATATGAAAGGTTAAATCTTCGGCGTAAACAAATTAGGTTGCCAGTTATTATCAAAAATATTTTAATTTATAGTTACTTGAACTGTCAATAGATGTCCACAGCGGCGTTGTGCCCATAGTTTCATGAAAAAAATAAATTCGTAAAATGCTATGAAACCAGTCTATAGATCGGATATTAATATAACAAGCTTCAAATTTGAATTTTAATGTAATATATAACTAAAACTCAGCATTTTATAGATAAATATCAAGTCGACATTTTATGTTATTTCATTTTTTATAGTTTTTCATTTAGCCTCGTTTTCCCCATGAAACAACAACACCATACAGGTAGGTAAAGATGCTTGTGGTTTACAGTGAAATGTAACTATAGCTGTGCTTATTTGATGAATATTTGTATAATATTGGGTTTGATATAGTCCATGGCTATTGCACTGTGCATTTGAAGATGTTTGGTTGCATTATGTGCGATATTTTAGCTGTCGGAAATACATGTTTGCTGCTTAGTCCCTTGGATTTGAGGGAGTCTGCCATCTTCGGCCATGTTTTGATTGTAGGGTTAGTAACCAGTTTTCTACAAGGTCTGAAGCTCTATAGACCTTGATTGTGTACATTATACTCTCCAGGTACTTAAGAAGTTCATTAGGTAATTCTGCAGAAAATCTCCGTACAGGGATGAAGCATAAGGTGGTAATTTTCTTGAATTTTCACCCTATAGCTTATACACGTCTTTTCCCAATAGTTCCTTCATAAAATATTGATAAACGATATCTCCTTGCAGAGTTCTTCTGTAGAACTGTCATTCATAAATACATAGATTAAAGTGATATATAGGCTACAAGTAACCTGCTCTAAACAGTTAGTGCCATAGCCTAAACACAGTAACCTAGGCTATTAATTGGTAAAATTTTATAAGTTGCCAATAAGACTCCAGCCAGCCATTTTTGCACGAAAAACCATTTTGGGTTTTTCATGCAGAAATGACTAGGAAATGATAGGGCACTAAAAGAACCTTAAAATTCCAATGTAACTTGACCTACTGGTGTTTACTGGTTACAGTTTTGCTGTATTAGCCATGGATAGGGGGGGATGGAGAACTGGTATTCTTACTTTATAAGTCGTAATTTTATTCATTTATTTATCATTTGCGCATGGTGTTTATGGGGTTCAAAATAATGAGAATGAAGAGCTCTTTTGACAAATGTAGGTTACAATTTCAACTAAAATACCTATTAATTTACTTGAAACCAGTAATGCATTTTTTACTAGGAAATATTTTTTTCCTCCTGTTTAATGTATGTTTGAACTTTTCTAATATTTAGTTCATTAGCAAATGAGTATTTTTGGAGGTAATAGAACCCACCCTAAGGTATCCTACAATTGGTGGCGCCACAATGTGAATGCTGAGCTTTTGAGGTAGGGTAAAACATAGGTGAGTGAAATC
The DNA here is from genome assembly GCF_040412425.1 of Macrobrachium rosenbergii. Lineage (NCBI taxonomy): Eukaryota > Metazoa > Arthropoda > Malacostraca > Decapoda > Palaemonidae > Macrobrachium > Macrobrachium rosenbergii. Next base: position 21,379,867 of record NC_089764.1, on the reverse strand, counting down.
AAAGGACTTGAAACCCACTGATAATTCTCATTCAGAATAGGCAAGGTACACAATGTTTTCAAAATAATGTCGTGCATTAGTGTGGACCCATACCCTATCTAGCCTAGGTCAAGTTATGTTACATGTGGTTGGTTAAGTCATTTGCTAATGACGTGAATGTCAGAATTGTTCAAAGCACACATTAAAGTATAAAAATATTTTCAAGTCTGAAATGTGATAATGGTTCAGAGTAAATACCCCAGCCCAACTGTCCATTAATATACCAGATTAACCTAATTTAGCTGAGACTGTGTCCTATAGCCCAAGGTTCACAGGCAGAGGTGTAGGCTTGAGTCCATTTCATTTTTGGGTTAGGCTAGCCTGCTCATACAAAGTATGTGAATTGTGACGCAAAGTCATTGGTAATTTCTATGGGACTGAAGAATTTATATTCCTCTACAATGGTTCTGCAATTAGACTTGTTGTTGGAATAGCCCAATCTGCACTTCTGACAATGGCCATTTGTTTGCTGAAGAACTTTGGAAGAGAATGTAGTGTTCATCAGTATAGTTTTAATGCAAGATTGTGTATCCTGTAAAGGCACTGGTGAAATTGACTGTCAAAGTAGGGAAATGAAATGTGTATTAGTAAAGGAATGAAAAAGGGGTGAGACTTGAAGATTTCACCATAGACTACAAGGTAAGCTAGTCACAGATAAGAAATTTGTAAGCCCTCAAGATGCATAGGCTTTTCATATGTTTGAAGGTTGAGCCAGAAAATAGGGTAAGTTAAGAATTAGGTATAAAAATTAGTACACCTTGATTATCTTGAGTGCCAGGAGCTTAGTATGACTAAAGAAGCTTCTGGAGACAAAGGGAGGGTCAGAGATCATAGCTTTATTAGCAGTATTAATATGAATTTAGACGGCTCAGTCGTCAGCTGTGGGCAGCGATAAGATTTATGGATGATTGATTGTATGTTACTAAACCTTTAGAATTGCAAATCATTAACATTGGGTATTTGATTTGAATGTGAAATGTTACATTGCATTTTTGTTTACATTAAAGGTGTTGAAATATATGCTGGTAAATCTTGACACACTGGATGTTATATTATGGAAATGACAGTGATTTTCTACAGTTTAATATTTGAAGTCAATAACAGAATAATTTTTTCACCTACATTGAACATGAAATATTTGAAGTCAGTAACAGAATCATTGTTTCATTTACATTGAACATGATTGTAGGGAATTTTTAACATTTTTCTGGTTAGGTTTCATGAATTCAGTTAGTTGTTAGGAAGACAGAAATCAAAGTAAATGTGCTTTGCTTTTGAAGAAGTGGCTGTTAGCCTTTTAGACGTAATTACAGAGCTTCAAGTAAACAAAACTACTATGTTGATTTTCAGATTCTTTCAGAAGCTCAATCCATAAATATTTAAGCATAAACCTAACCATCTGACCAAGAGAGAAGAAATGCCCTCAACATAGCAGTGGGTTCAAATGCAAGCATATTCTGTTAAGATGATAATGGGTAAGTGACAGTTTTGGCTGCTTGCAGCATTCACCTTTCTCTTACCCATGCCACAACTGTTAAAATAACAAATAATGTAAACAATCAAGTTTGTAGGAGTACAACTTAATGTGCAATTAAGTATCTCTGAATGGTATATTAGTTAATTATAGTATTTTGAGAGAAAATATCAGTTAAGCAACTTTGAGAATTCACAAGATGTTTGAATCTTGTAATCCTTGCAAATTTTAGAAATACTCAAGGAAAATATTGGAAATGACATTGATCAAATGCAATCAGTACTGAAGGCCATGTTTTATTTCAGACTGAGAACTGAATTGGAAGTGAATCATCATCCAAGGAACCTTGTGACTCAACACCTGTTGGACTGAAATTGGAGATAAGTCTTCCTTTAGACATTGTAACTTTCCCTGTGATAAATATGAAGTTAAGGTTTGTTCAGTAAGAGAGAATCTAATGCTAATAATTGTATAGGCTTGTATAATTGTTAAGTTGCAGATTAACACTGATTTTCAAACAATTACTTTTAAGGCTAATTGCAAACTAAGTTTCTAACCTTTTAAAACTGTGGGCCTTGTAACTGGTATTGTTAGGGTGTAGTAAGACAGTTTATTTCAGGTGTTCTATTTAAGCAGTTGGATATTAGACTCTCATTAGATTATGGTCCATCCCTGAGACTCTTAGGTCCTTATTGTTGTACATAATAGTTTATTTCAGGTGTTCTATTTAAGCAGTTGGATATTAGACTCTCATAGATTATGGTCCATCCCTGAGACTCTTAGGTCCTTATTGTTGATTATGTACACTCGGCAGAGAAAGTGAGGATACAGTTTTTTTAAATCTTCGGACATATATTGCTCAATAATGCGACATCTGGCAACTTTAGAAAGGGTGAGGGGCTTCAACCCTATTGTGTTGGTTTTTTGCTTGACCTCCTATAACTTTCAGTCATATTCTACGGTTCTGAAATCATTGATACTTGAATGCAGTAGTAAGCTTTACAGTATTCGTTCAAGTTGTAATTTGCAGCGACAGTTCTGAGCAAAATAAACATTTTTCGACATAACCTACCAAGTAACCTACACAAATGAATTTATAACACCACAATGAACGGAATGCTTGCATATTCGGAAACGCAATCTTCCTTAATGAAATCAAGAGTTAAATTTGAGCAATGTCCAACGAAAAACGTGGGGAACAATAAAGGAGAGAGAGAGAAAAACTATGGCAACGTCAAGAAACATCCAGTTACTTGTCTTTTCCCGTCGAAGTTTCCGCGCTGCCCCTCACTCATAGAGAACGCTCTTGTGGATTTATATAGATTTGGTCAACCTACCCTAGCTGTCACAACATTTGCTGCCATTAATTCCAGCTGACCTTTAACACCATGAAATACAAATATGAACGTGTAGAAATTAAAGAAATTGTCATTACCTCATATGATGATGCAATAATAAGCCTGTTCATCACGGAAAACGAGTAAATATTGCAGTTCTGATAAACAGTACTACACCGAGATATCCACACACTATCTTTTAGATCTCTATAAACGAAGTCATCTGAGAAATTCTGATTACTTCGGACATCCGTGGTGTTTTTAAGTATCTGAACGTTTTTGTTCTGCAGATTTAACATATATAATATAATTTGCATTGCATTTTCATATTCTAGAGGAAATTTACTGAGATTATGTATTTTCTATAAGAAAAAAATTAAAATTCGATGGAAGAAATCAAATGAAAACTGTATCCTCACTTTCCTTGCCGAGTGTACATCAGAGAGGAACTATTTAAATTTAACTTGAATTATTATGATTCGTGTGTTTACTCTAACTGGACAAAGCCAGTGCTTTTTCACATTTTCATACTCTATTTTTCCCTTATCGTTGTGTCCTCATGACCTTGAGTTAATGAACCCAGTTTTGCCTCAAAATATAATTGATACGAGTGTGAATTAATTTACCACCAAAGATTATAACCTAGATTTATTTCAGCAGCAGCTTTTGGTACATATCTGGTCAAGATGCCCTCAGAAAACAAAAAGAAAACTTATCCATGGCTTCAGAATAAAAAAAGATTTTTAGATTTTAGCATTTATGTGTCATTTGTATTTTAAATT
>NC_089764.1:21282612-21365112 GCF_040412425.1 Macrobrachium rosenbergii | reverse complement strand
TAAATTTATCAGTTTAATTTCAGTTTGTATTTTTGTTTCAAGAATTATAATTTTTTGTAAATTCCATGTCTGTGTAGTATGAGTTAGTGGGTGGCCTAGTATGTGTCATGAATGTATTTTTAAAAGAGTCACATTTTATTATTGACTGTCAATTAGCTTGGCATGTTTCAGAGTTACAAATTTTTTTTACACAGGATTCATGACAGTTAATATTTCCTGTCATATACATCAGTGTGGTTAAGGATACATAGTTTATTGTAAGTAACTTGCACATCAGTTTAGATTAGCTGTGAGGTAATCTAGTAAATTTTAGGATACAAAGCATCCACCCAAGTTTCTTAATCAGGTTAAGTAGTTTTTTAAACTCTCAATTCTCATTTATTTGATACTGGTTATCTGGTAGTAACATGCTTCAGGTTACATTGTATTTTATGTATATATTTCTTTTCACTTTTGATATCAGTTACATAATAGGTAGTGGTGGATGGATTTTTACTTTTTATCATATAAAGTAGTGATAGTTATTTAATATCAGTTGCCATACAATTGACTAATGTTAGCATGCATATTCACCTAGAACTCTAGTGTTGATATGCAGCATCTAGTAGTTCATTGTTCAGTACTTACTTGCCTGAAGATGAAGTTCACACAAGATTGATGGTAGATCATTCTTCTTATTTTCTGTAATTTTCTGGAAGTTCATGTATAATTAAAAGTAGTTCATTACTGTAGTTTCAGGGAATAGGTTTGATTGATTTAATGGAATATCTTCATGGTAGTCAGTATAGATAGGAATTCTTTTCTGGAATAAAACCTGTTAGGTATTGCATTAATAGAATAGATACTATTTTCAGCTAAGTACTAAAGATTCCTGATAGTATGTCACAATGTCTAATAGATAGTTAAAGTACCTTCCAACATAGTAGGGACTTGGAGATAAGCTTCTTGTATACAGTACTTTTCATAGCCTTTGTTTCATATTGAATTATAAGAGAGTTCCTGTAGAACTAAATTCCTCGGTACCTTCAAGGTTTTGCATCATTGTAATGTTATGCAAGCCCTGGTGTCTTACTTCAAGAAAGTCTACAAACAGGCTTTGTTTAATAGATGTGGTATAACAGACCAAAGGATTTACATTTTTACATTCTAGGGTAGGAGATATTTCTGAATTTGGTTTATTGTTGTGTATCTGAAATATGAAAACAAATGTAGATCTTGACAGTATTTTCAAACATTTAAACAATATCATTTTAAATTTGTACAAAGTTTGCCATGAAAATGATGTCTCTTGCATAATGGTAAACATACTGTAGACTGATTAAAAGTTCATACTGTAAGTTCCAGAGAGTTATCAGGACCATTGTCATCATGATGTATCTGCATATTTCAAAACGTTGCTGGCATATGAAGGATCCAAATTGAAAATGTGACTTTAAGATCAGTTTGGTGTTGAAGACAGTTGTATTTCAGATAAATAGTAATTTTTGAAATTACCCTTACCTCTCCATGATACGGTAGTTCAACAGAGTGAAATGAAAAATGAGAACACTCGGTTTTCTATGAATATCTCTTTCTATCCATCTACTTCCCCCACCCCCCACCAGGGGAACAATAGGTACAAACACCAGTAGCCAGTTAGTCTACTTCTGTCAGCCAGTTATGGTAGAAGATTGTTAGAGGGTTGTCTGTGCTCGGTTTTCTGTTGACGACTTGGTTTATAAATACTTAAATTTTCTTGAATATGGATGGTAATGATAGAATAAGGACCTTTAAGGTAAGAGGTTGCCGTATTAGGCTTTATTCTAGTTCTGCTGATCCTCATGACTTGCCAAATGTCGAGGAAAAGAGTGTAATCTGAATGACCATTGTCAAGTATGTGAATGTTAATCAAATGAATTTATGGTAAAATTGATGAAACATCGTAAATGAAGAGAGGCTGATCGTTTAAAAAGGTAGCAAAAGAAGCAAGAGGTTAAGTCTGCTAAGGCTAGTACTAAGGGAATGTATGATTTGTCTCCTCCTCCTTCTAGTAACCTTGTTAGGACCTCTTCTTCCCTTCATTCTGTTACTCCTACTAGAGCTTCCCAATCGATTCAGGACATAAGGTTTGATAGAACTGAGTTGGGTATTAAGGGTTTAAAGGGCTCGATAAATCAGTTAGCCAAGGTTTTGCGTTAATATTTTATTGGCTTCATTCTCCCTGGGGTCTCGGTTGGTTTCAGGCAATTCCCTCATGTTAGAGGAAGGGTCAGTGCCCTCGCCCCTGAATACTCATGTCCTTGGCACGTCCTGTCTTGCTCCCTCGCTGCCTGGAGCAACAGAACCAGGACATGCCAAGGAGGGGTGCTTTTCTGTGCCCATCGTTCCCTTCCTCTGGCTGACCTGACAGTAGTGCAGGTGTCAGGCTTCATTTGCCGAAGGATTGCTTGTATAAAGCAAAGAGAAGCTGCCCGTCATCTTCACCACGTTTAAGCTTGACTGCATTGGGACGTCTTGCTAGTAATGATTCTTTTTGTCTTTCTGATAATATTAATAGTATGAATGATAATATGGATTGTTTGCAGTTTAGGATTTGTGTTAAAGATCCTGTAGTTTCTAAAGATGTATATAGAGGTTCTTCCTCTTCCCGTGTTTCTCGGGATTCATATAGAGGTTCTTCCTCTTCCCGTATTTCTCGGGATTCATCTGCTATGCAAGAAGTGTGCTCTGCACAGCCAGCTACGTGCAGTTCTGCGCCCAGTGCGTTTTTTGCGCCTTTCGCCGCAGCACCATGCATCCTTGCCGCTCTCTTCTGTTCAGTCTGCCTCTATGAAGGTTTCCCCTTCTGTTGGTCAGAGCACAAGGCTCCACTCTAGTTCTTTATGTCTATCTCCTGTGTGTGCAGCTTTCACCTGCGTATGCATCACCTATGCGGCTTTCGCATGCGCATGCATCACCTATGTGACTATCACATGCACTACCTTTGGCTGTATGGCATTTGTTAACACATGCTTCTCCTGTACAACCAGTGCCGGCACTATCTTTGGTTGTATAGCATTTTCCTGTGCGCTTAGTCCCTACTAAGCACTCTCGTTCTATTAATCTTTGCTCTTGGTTTCCCATTCATCATGTTCCCGTGATGTCTTATGCTGGCTCTCAGAGAGACTTTGGTTGTGCTTCAGGTTCTTAGACGTGGACCGGCAGTGATGTTTCTCACTTTTCGCTTTTGGATTATTCTTCTCTGCTTAGAGATCCTCCACCTAAGCGCACTCATGTTTCAGTGCCTCTTCAAATTGCCGGAGTTTCAGCCAATAATCAAGGGATTGCGGTTTCAGCTGTAATATCCTCTGTGGTTCGGAAATTGCCTCAGTGTTGCAAGTTGCTTCCTGATGAGAATTTAGATTTGTTCAGTGAACCAGGAAATGTTCAACAACCAAGACGTATGCCTTTCAAATTGGAGAAAGCGCCGTTGCATTGGTAGCGGCTAAGGAGGAGATGCTGCCTGTGGGAGAAGTTGTTAGAGAGTTAGCTTTGAATCAACCGACTGCTACTTTTCCGCCTTCGCCCGTGGAGGTCGCGGCCTCTGTTGCTAAAGATATTGTCGGCCAAGACTCAATGGCCACACCCCCTTCTTCTTCCTTGTCATAGGTACAGGTTGCCAGGTCTTCTATGGGTGAGGTAATGGGCTCTGGGGCAGAACCTAATGAAGAGACACAGACAACTTCTTCTTTTAAGAGATTAATGGTTTTATGTAAGGAGAAGTTCCTGAATTATTTTGTGGAAGTGAATAAGCCTGACATGTTTTCATGTAGGGAGGAAAACCTGGGCCAGTCATTTTTTCCTTCCTTTGTACCTCAATTCACTATGGCTGTTGTAGGTAGATTCAAGGCTATTGGACATATCTAGGATCAGAAATCCTCATCCAAGACTGCTTCCCCTTTTCTGCTGCTGCATATAGGTACAAGGAGAGTTAATCCTTACTCTACTGGCCTTCTTCCTAGTCTTGAGGTAGCTTCGGGTAAGGATTCGGGTTTCTTCTCACTCTTGGATCTGTTGAAGAAGAGAATGGTTGATAAAGGGAAGGTAGTATTTTCTCAAGCAGAAATGAATTCGCTTATCAGAGCTATGTTTAGAATTGTGGAGATCCTCTTGTTCATGGATATGTCTGTGGGAGTGATTGACGGTTGTGTCCGTGAACTTACTTCCTTGGTCCCTCAGGGTTCTGCTCCAGACCCTTGCAATGAATAATCTTCACGATGTAGAAATTCAGTACGATTTTTACAGAGCATTAGCTCTTCTTGTCCTTAATCGGTCGGTAGCTTTTATGTCTGCAGTTTTAGCTCCATTTGTGTTTTGTTGGGGAGCTTGGAGATACTCATGGTTGAGTATATGAAGTGTACCTTCATGTCTGCGGTACTAGTTACTAGTTGCATATCCAGTGTTGACTCTGCTGGGTTTTGACACAATAACCCTACCCTTCCTTCTGATGAAGGGGGCATTCTCCAAAGAGACCTCAGGTATCTTCATGTTGAGGTTCTCATACCTGAGTGACAATCCTCTCAAGGCAGCAGTAATAGCCGGTGGATTGGTTTCACCAGGTAAGGAAGCACTTATTTATACATATTTGTATGGTATTAAGTAGCCTTTAAAGGGCCTGCTGATTTTCACTTTGCCCACCTCCATGTTTAATGTGTGAATCAGTTATATAATGAAGAGGTAAGGTTCATTTCAGAAATATAAATACTTATTTTAAGATTTATTTTTAAATACTCACCTCTCCATTACATCAGGAGTAGAATGACTGGCTACCGGTGTTTGTACCTGTTGTTCCCCTGGTGGCAGGTGGCTGAGGTAGATGGAAGCAAAAGCTATATACTAATGGAGAGGTAAGTATTTAAAAAATAAATCTTGAATTAAGTATTTTTATTTTAATTGGTAAACTCGTATCCAAACCTTACATAAAGGGAAGTTTAGCAGTACTGACAATGTTATTTTAGGTAAATGAATCAGTCATTACATTACTCATATTGAATGAATACGTATTTTAGTCAGTGTTTGTAGTTTATTTTTTGTTTAATACATTTTCTAGATGATTTTGGATTCATATATGTAATTGGTTTGAGAAATTTGTTTTTCATTACTCAGATGAATGAAAAGGTTGTGTAAATTTTAAAATTCCTGATGCTATAGTGTCTTGACATACTGAATTTTTTATTGTAGGGTATTATAAATCATACTTTTTAAAGTTAACATCATACAGTTCCCATTGAATTTTAGTGATAACTCAGTACTGTACTGTATTCAGTTAACTGCTACTATATTGTTAAAAATTTAAGTTTAAAATTTGATAATGGAAAATATTGTAATATCAAATCATTGTACAAGGACTAATGTATTTCAGCCTTTGCCCAGTTTTCACAGTCTTTTAACTATTTAGCTATTAAGGGTAACGATGGTTATTTTAGTAGCCATGTGGTACCATAAATCAAGAGTAAAATTGGGTTAAAAGTCAGATGGCACCAAAAATAATTCATTGAAATTGTAACATTTAGTCAGTCCTGGGTTATACCATATAGCCCTGACAATCTGAAATTAGAGAGGTTTTGAATCTAAGAACAAAGAGTTATAGAGAGTGTCTCCTGTTGATTGAAGTCGTCAGTTTTTCTGAGTTATTCCTCGCCCTTCCATCTTACTAGGTTTTCATTGTAAATTTACACATTAAGTGCTCAAGGGGCATTTTGTCATTCTTATAGTAGCTTTAGCATATAAACTTGTGTGTCTGCAACACAACTTGGAAACTTCTAGCATTGCACATTTTTGGTACAGTAGGAGCAGTTCTCTTCATATTCCAATCGACAAAAGCAGTTCAGATCCATAATTTCATGCATGGCATTTTGCACTCTTAATATTCTTAATAAAGTCTACATGCTTACTTACTCTCTCTTTAAAGAAATTCCCTTTTCACTAATTTTCTTCATTTTACACACAGAAGTATCCTTTATTTCATAGATTAAGCACCTCTTCTTTGTTGAAGTCTTACATGTTTCTGTGTAGGAACATTTTACACCCCAAACATTCTTGAGGCCTTACTATACTCTTTGCATGCATAGAAGTATCATTATTAAGATGTTTTTGCTGTTTCACCCCCACGTAGAAGGGACTAATTACTCCTTTCATAATACTTTCACATCAGTTTTACTCATAACATATTCACTCCTAAGAATGTTGCTCTTGGTTAGCTGTCCAGTTGGTCCATGATCACAGATATTTGGATCTTAGTTGGTCAGGGTTGTAATTGGTAAATTTTTGGGAGTAATGTTAATTTGTGTTTGTCACCGATTTCTTACGCAAATTCTAAATGTTCAAACACAGAACAAACCTTTGGTCTTAACGTAGGGGTATTTCTTTAGTGCCAGCTGGAGTTTGGTTAAAAAAGCTCAAGGATTTGGTGGCAATGGTTGGCAGCCATTGGGGGTGAAGAAGGAGGGCGCAGGCCGACCTGGCTTACCCCTCAACAACGCTGTGACGTATCATTATCTTTCTAACCATATTCAAAGCAAGGTGGTATCACGGCCTCTCTATCCAAGAAGCCAACTGTTTTAGCACTTCCTGCCATTTTATGCCTTGGTTCTCATGTCCAACAACACTACAGTGGTAGCTTGTGTCAATAAATGGGGGCTATTGTCCCGTCAGCTTCACAAATTGACAGTACAATTGCACCAGTGGGCGGTCACTCACTCAGCCAGATACATTCCAGGCAAGAGGAATGTTGTGGCAGACAAGCTGAGTCGTCGGGGGTCAAGTCCTGAGGACAGAGTGGTCACTACGTCAAGAGATAGCAGAAAGTCTTTTTCATCTGTGGGGAAGGCAAACAGTGGACCTTTTCGCAACAAGATACAACAAAAAACCAGAGGTTTTTAGTTTGGTTGTTCCAGATCTGTGGGCTGTGGTAGAAGACGCCCCACAACACCCTGGGAACAACCTGGATGCTTAATGCCTTTCCCCCCGGTTTTGCCTGATCGGAAAAGTAATCAACAGAGTGATGATTTCTCAGAACCTCAGGATGACCCTGGTGGCTACCTAGTGGCCACATGCAAAATGGCACCCCGATCTCCTAGCCTTGCTGACTGATGCAGTGAGGGAGATTCCCCCCCTGGCACAACCTTCTTTGCCAGCCACATATCGAGTGGTTTCACTGATCGGTAGGGTCCCTGTCTCCCCACAGCTGGGGACTATCCAGTATCTCCTGCAAGCAAGAGGCTTTTCTCGCAGAGCAGCGACAGAGATATTTGATTATCTCAGAAGATCATCTACTACAGCCATGTACTACAGGGAAAATGGGCAGTCTACTGTGATTGGTGTCATTAATGGGGTTTCTCTTTGGTTGGAACTACTGTTCAACAAGTGCTAGTGGACGTCCTCATTTTTCTCCATAGGGAGAAAATCTTTCTGTGTCAGTCACCAAGGGCTATAGAGCTGCCCTAGGATCAGTTCTGCGTTTGGAAAATATAGACCTTCTTCATGAGTGAGAGATCTTAAACCTCCTAATTGGGACTTGACCCTGGTGCTTAGCAGTCTTACTCATGGTCCATGTATACCCTTACGGGTTTCATCATACAAAAATTTAACCCTTGATACAGTTTTCTCACTGGCCTTGGCTCCATTAAAGAGAGTTGGTGAACTTCATGGACTCTCTTTTAATGGTAAATTCATGAGGGGTTGGGGGTCCGTAGCCTTTGAATTTGCCCCAGAATTTGTAGCTAAGACTTAAAATTCCTCAGTTCATGATGACAGATTCGAGTCTTTCTTGATCCCTTCTCATGGTGATTTCATTGGTAACAACCCGAAAGAATTACTCTTATGTCCTGTCAGGGTGCTGTGTAACTATCTAAAATGGACTTGGCATCTTAGACCTGAGTGTTGAGACTTTTTGTTAGCACAGACCTGAGCAAGAAAGAAGTGTCCACTAATACCGTCTTCTTTTGGTTCTTGAAGTGATTAGACAAGCTTACAGTACTACTTCACATACAGCTACCAATACAATGCATATAAGAGCACATGATGTTAGGGGCCTAGGACCTTCCATCGCTTTCAAAAAGAACTTGTCCGTTCACAGGCTTTTGAAGGCCGGTACATGACTTCGCCAGATCACCTTCACATCTTTCTGTCTGCGGGATGTTGCCCACAGGTCCTGGGACACTTTTTCCTTGTGTCCAGTGGTGGCTGCTCAACAAGTGTAGCTCATCCAGTGCCCCTAGCTGGACAGTTTGTAACTTACCTAAGAAGTTGGTTATGAAAGTGAGAGTGAATGGAATGACTGGTCGTCCTTTCTCTTTCTTTTTCTCTACTGGCAGGCAGTGGAGAGATTTGATCCACCATGTGCTTGAACGGGTTAGATACAGGTTAGTGAGCTTCCATTCTATTAGCCTATATTTGAGTGTTCCTAAAAATTACAAGTTCCTTATAGAAGCAAGTCCCTACCCCTCTCTTACAAGGGGAGAGAGGAATGGGCACAAACAAGGTTGGTGGCAAACGTAAGTTTTGTTGTCTCTGACAATTACAGGTTCTTTACTTTCCTCCAAGACACAATGTAGGCATGAGTTTGCATTGTTTCTTAGCACCGGATGTCTGGCTGTAAAATAACCTTTTGCCTGGTAGATCAGAGGGATATGACTCCTTCCTGTGTCTGTCCTATCTCTGGCCACGAAGTGAGCCCAGTTGAGCCGAACCTCCAGTCAGTTCTGAGGTTTACCTTTTCCTCCCTCCAAGAGTAAGTCTCCCTTATGTTAAGACCAAATTTTTGCTCTGTTTATGAACAAATGACAAATTTTTAATCAATTTGTATTTTTCATAACGAACAAACCTGCGGTCTTAACGTATATGGCCCACGTCAAGCCACCCCTCATTCAGTTACCTGGTCTGGAAGAAAAATAGATACATCACAGCGTTGTTGGGGGCTAAGCCAGGTTGGCCTATGCCCTCCTTCTTCACCCTCAATGGCTGCCAACCATTTCCACCAAATCCTTGTGCTCTTTTAACCAGAATCCGGTTGGCGCTAGAGAAATTCTTTTCTGTTAAGACTGCAGGTTTGTTATTCATGAAAAGTACAAATTGATTAAAAAATTTCAAATTTTTGTGGTGTACATTCTTAATCAGTTGATGTTTTGTGCTAGAATTTAAGTTTAATTTCATCTTAATTTTTGACAAAAGAGCAGTATCTGCAAACAATCTATAAACCTGGACAGTTGAAAGAAAATTATAAATCTTTGTTCATTATTAAGGGATTTAAGTTGAAGTACAGAAGTCCTCATATATGAAAGAAAAGCTGGAAAGACTAAATAAAGGACTCCTGAGAGCCAGCATTGCAGTGCCTTGAGGAGGGTGTGTCATCAGCAGGAGATATTATAACCAGTTGAAGGTAACTCAAAGAGTTGTTTTCTAAGCTGGCAGTTGTTTGCTGAGATGGGAAAAGCCTCAGATTATTTTTGTGTGTGTTTGTTTTCCCAGATAGATTCCAATTTTCTTTACCACTTGAAGAATGTTAGACATTTTAAATGTTAAAGAAGACTGTACAGGTAGTCCAAAGGGGTTGGTAAGGTTACTGCTGAGTCAAGCCTTGTGTGTTATGTCCCCTTTCATGACTGATACTTGTACTGAAGCAAATGCTTGCTAATCATGTAGTGTCTTATGATCTGGCTAGCGCCTGTAGATTTTCCTGCCAGAATTTTTTATCAAACAAATCTATAATGGCTGAAGTAAAACCTAGTTCATTTTTTCTCTGGATGATGTGAGAAAGTTATGATTTTCATACATTTTGCTATTCTGTTTTTGGTTTTGAGATTTTTATGTACTTTTCTCCACGTCTTGTTGCAGAACTTGAGTCTTGTTTCTAATCTTGAAAACAAGGGACATTGAGCAAAAGACAAGTACTGTGGTTGTGAAGCATGTACTGTCAAGCATGTTAGCTGGCCTTTTAGCTAATAGAATATTTACTTTGCAGCTCACTGGATAAGTTCACTTGTAAATGTTTATGGACAGCATTATTTGGTTGGTCTTTAAAGGTCTTTATCTGTAAGACTGGCTGATTTTCATTGTGGATGATTGACTAAAATTACTTTGTACAGTATACAGTTAGATGTAAAAATAATACAAATGACTTTTAAATTTACCAGTTATTTTATATGAATGGTGTTTTTGGGTAATTTTTCTCAGAATTGTTACATTTTACTTTAGAAGATGATTATTAGATTTTGTTCTTTAAATTATTGTTTCCTGGCCAGGTTCTGATAAACATGGTGAAGCTATATGGAAAAATCTAAAAAGTGGAGTACAATATCTGTTACTGAGATAAAAAGCTTAATTTCTTGGGTAAAATTTTTAATTTTTGCTGACTTGGATTTAACTCCATCAGATACTTTTTTCTTTTGTTATTTTGCAAGAAACTTCACAAAATTATTGATAAGTACTCAATATGATCTATATCCTATCAGATGTCATAAAAGGTAAAAATTAACCATATCAAAACATTCAGAAAATTAATAAGGCATCCTTTTGGTCAAATATATGACATTACTTTTAATTATATTTTGGGCACATGCTATCATTTCAAAAGGGGGTACCAGCTCGTGGGTTAAACACCTTCTCGTGTTAGGCCGACATTTCAACATTTCATTCGTGTACTTGACATAAAGAAAGGATGAATAACCACAATGGCCATGTTTTTAGGGGATGTGTGAGAAACCTTACAAATTGATAACATTGTAAGTAATTAGGCAAAAACAGTTGTTTAAATATGAATCTTGGAGCAATTTTGATGGATGTGTGTGTCCTTGAATGGACAGAAACAAACCTATTTTATAAGTGTTCCAAGTAATGTGTAAAATTATAGTCTGATACAGTGTCACCAAATACCATTACTAAGTGGCATGTTGGGAGTATAGCGGTTCTTTAAAATATCCAGACTTGACTGAATGCAAAGGCTAATACCTGTCATTCCTTGGACGTTATGGAACTCTTCACTTTAGATTAGTACATCAAATGTACTTGAAAATAGAAACAATGGATGGTTAGTTGCTCTTTCCTTGGCGTAATTACTCAAATACTGAATGGCGGTTTTGGAGATGCTTTCTTCTTTTCATGATGGTGTATTGATATAAGGTGTTCGATGGTTTCTTCTGAAGGGTTGTTGCCAATGAAGGTGATAAAATGATTAACTGAACCTAGAAATTGAAATACTTTTCCCTGATGTAATGTGGTTATGTAACTAGTATTGTTTTGAGGAACTGAGTGGCTTGGAGTACATGTGATATGAAAATTGGCTTTTTAACACTGTAGATGGTATCGACATGTAACACTGGCTCGTATAACTTTTCTGTTGCTATAGAGTTGTTTATTTTACCTTTACTGTGGCATAGTTGTTACAGAATTCACTGGAATGACAACTGATTTTAGAGAATATGCCTTAATTTTGGGTAACTTGCTTCAAGTCAAGGATCAAGATGTATGTTGTGAATTTTCTCTTTTTCCACTGGTGCACAATATGTCGTTTCAAAAATACAATTATTTTTGTGTTTTCCAAGTTTTGATATGGAGTTTGAGGTCAAAGTTTACATGTAAGTGTTTTCCAAGTTTTGATATGGAGTTTGAGGTCAGAGTTTACATTATACATTGATTACGTTCACAAAGCCTACTGGAGATATCTAGTTTAGGATTGAAAACTTTCTGTTCATGATGGATTGGGTTTACATCAAGTCCATGCTTGTGATTCTTTAGAATGAGAGAAATTGATGGTTACAGTTTGACATTTATAAATATTGTTAATAATATTTTGGTTTTAGGAATCATTAAAGAAGAGCTCATGATCAGTTAGATTCTGTTATGGTTGTGATGAGTTTGGTGTACAGGAACAGGAAATCTTTTCCATGTGTAGGAACTTTAATTCAGTTAGTAAGGGATTCCTGAAGTGTTTTTTGTGATGGTGTAGTTTTTGGCAAAGGAAAAGTTTGGTTTATGATGCTGGAGTGTGGAATATGGAAATAATTAGTTTATGATAATGGTGATTGATGTTCATAAATTTCACATGTGATATTCTGGGTTTCAGATTTTACTTGGTGACAATGGATTTGTTATTCAGCACTTTTTAAGTAACATTGGATTTGGTATCCAAAATCACTTGGTGACACTGGAGCTTAGCCCTCATAAATCTGTTGATGGCAGTGGATTTTGGTGTTCAGATATTAATTTGTGACAGTAGAGTATGTCTTTCCTGTGTGTATAACAGCTGAATTTGAAGGTGTTATATCAGTTTGTGACATCAAGTTTGAGATTCAGTTTGTGTGGTGTTCATTGTAGTCATCTGGGCTCCAGGTAAGGATTGTGGATTGATTCATTATTGCACAGTGAGAGAATTCAGTATTCATCATCTTCAATGTCATTTGACTTTATTATGTAAAAGTTTACAATGCAGAACATGTTAGTTGGTGTGTGAAATGGGATTCAGAAAAGTCTTATGATGACTTGGTTTTCAGAAAGTTTGTTCTAGCTAGATAATCTGTTAGTTTATGATAGTTTTAGATTAGAGTCTTGATCAGTGGTACTTTACATTTCACAAAGTTTCTTCCATTTTGCTTACAGAGAGTATATGTTGAGACACTTTCGCATTTTAGTTAAGTTTGTTGTAAGTTATTTCTAGAAAATCTGGTAAATCACAATGCTTACAGACTCAGTGAAGTCTGTTTGTTCATGGTACTTTCCTTCAGAAAGATTTTGTTAATATCTGCGCTCAGGAAGTGTCTGTTGATAGTTTTGTGGTTTTGAAAGTGTGTGTGATATTCTCCCTAAAGTAAGTATTTAGTGACAAACTCTTGTTGAGTGTTAATATACCATACTTGCTTTTGCTATCAGAAAGTATGTTTGTTACAATTTTTCCAACAGAATTTTCTGTTAGCTTTGATATTTCTGCATTCAAGATATCTGAATTAGTGAGATTTTGCCAAAAAATACTGTTGTAATTTTTTTTTGGCCTTGGTTTGTGTACCTAGAAAGTCTGGTTGCTTATGAGATTTTGTTGTTAGTGTTTATTTGCCTGTCTGTTATTAGACACCCCTTGTAGTTTTTGTGTAATTTGTCCCGTGAGTTTTATGCTTGAAGATTTTGTTAGTTCATGGGTTTCTTGCTCAAGTTGCATATTTGAAATAGTTTTGCATAAAAAGTATATTGGTTTTGGATTTTTTTTCTTCTAGAAAGTGTGTTTGGTCAGTTCTCTTGCCTGAAGTATGTCAGTACAGTTCATTTTTAGACTAGAAAGTGTTAGCTGAGAGTTTTTTCTTGAAAGTGCTATTTTTCCTTGAGGTGTAATGCCTAGAAAGTGTGTTATTTAAGGAGAGGTGGTGTATAGGAAACCTGTTAACTCAAAGGAACCTTTTTTTTTCTCCATGGAGATTCTGTCAATAGTTTCTTATTTTTCTAATGGGAACACTTAGTTTTCCACGTAGAAAGTGAGTTTTTTTTTTCCAAGGATGTTTTTAAGTTTTTCCTAGGAAGTCTGGTAGTTTGTTGGCTTTCAAAGTTTGTTTGCTAGATTGAATATTTTTCCCAGAAGTTAGAGTTTATTGCTTAGAAATTATATGTTTGGAGAGTATTTTGTGCATATAGTGTGCAAATTTGGAAGTTTTGTACCAAAAGAAGAATATCATTATAAGTGTCTTAGTTTGGAAGCTTTGTAACAGAAAACGTTATCATTTTGAGAGAGTTTTCTTACCTAAAAAGGGTGGCAGTGTGGGAGTTTTGTATCCAAAAAAGTCAGTTTGTACCAAATACGTTATCATTTTGAGAGAGTTTTCTTACCTAAAAAGGGTGGCAGTGTGGGAGTTTTGTATCCAAAAAAAGTCAGTTTTATACTTAAAAACTGTCAGTTTGGGAGGGTTTTGTACCCAAAAGGTGTGTCGGGGAGAGTTAAGTACCCAGAAGATGTCAGTCGGGGAGAGTTAAGTACCCAAAAAGTGTCAATCAGGGAGAGTTAAGCACCCAAAAAGTGTCAGTTGTGTAGAGTTAAGTACCCAAAAAGGTGTCAGTCAGGGAGAGTTAAGTACCTTCATCAGTCGGGGAGAGGCAAGTACCCAAATGGTGTCAGTCGGGAGAAGTTAGGTACCCAAAAGGTGTCAGTCAGGAAGATTTTTAAATACCCAAAAAGGTGTCAGTTGGGGGAGTTTTTACTTGGTTCAAGTTGATTGAGTTGTGCACCCAGAAAGTGGCAATTTGGGAGTTTTGTAACAAAAAGTTTCACAATTTGGGAGTTTTGTCATCAAAGTTTTGGGAGAAGTTTTATACCCAAAAAGTTTGTAATTTGGGAGAGCTTTTTACTAAAAAGTTTGTTTAAGTTGACTAAAAAGTTTGTTTGCACCCAGAAAGTGTCAGTTTGGGAGTTTTGTAACAAAAAGTTTTAGTTTGGGAGACTTTTGTATGGAGAAGTTTCAGTTTGGGAGGCTTGTACTAAAAAGTTTCAGTTTGGGACTGTTTTGTACATAAAAAGTGTCAAACTGGGAGATTTTTGTACCCAAGAAAATCCCCTTTTAGGAGAACTGTACTGTACCCTAAAAGTGTCATTGTAGGAGAGGTTTTTATCCATAAAAGAGTCATTATAGAAGAGTTGTGTTCCAGAAAGAAGTAATGCTATAGGAAAGTGTCAGTGGGGAGAGTTTTGTACCCAAAAAGTGTGTGGTTTATGTTTTTACCCTTTGCATCATTTTGGGAAAGTTTCATACCCAGTAAGTGCATAGGTTTGGGAGGATTTTGTCCCTGTTAAGTTGTTAGTTTGGAAGTTTTGTATCCAAAATGTGTGTCATCTTGGTGCCTGGAGTAGGTAATTAAAAAAGAAGGTTTATGTTCTTGAAAAAATAAGATTCAAGGTCAAGATTATCCTCCAAGTGCTTTCCAAAAAATAGGCTATTAGTTACATGAAACTTGAGGTTTGCCAGCAGTTTGGTATAAGTTTTTTAAAGACAAGGTTGTAGGCCTTATTGTCTAAATTAAAAGCCACTTTCCAGAAAATGTTTTCATGACTACTACACAGTCATGACTTTAGCAGTGGTGGTCATGTCCTGGTGGTCGATACAAAGGTGCAGTTTTAGGTGTCTTGTAGCCTTGCTGTAGAGAGTATGTGGGAATGTAAGTTTCATTTTTAGCCCTGTTCCAGTGAACTGTAGGAAACAGCAATGTGTGTAGGCATGTAGCCTTGTTCTGGAAAGCAATATATAACTGCAATTTTTATTCTTGTTGCTCGTTGTAGTAAGCAAAACCAAAACATCGTTTTCATATTGTGAAAACTGGAAGCAGAAAATTTTGAGACACATCCAGGCTCCAAAACAGGTGCTTCCCCTGTCTCGCTAATTACCTGGCAATGGGATGAGTTTGTAAGGTGTTATTGCACAGAACCTAAACTGGCCTGGTGGTCCACGTGTACGGTGAAGGTTGACGTTAGTCCGACCTGCTGCCCTGCTGGGGGAGGAAGAACGGGGCAGGAGGATATTAGCTTTGCACGTCTCCAACCATTTACCTGACTCAATCACTTACATTGAATGGTGTTGGGCCTTAAAACGAGTTATTTAAAGGTGTTTAGGTCACTTGTCTGCTTTTGGGGGGATTGTATGTGTCTTGATGTAATTAATTGCTTTTGTTGTAACAAAGACTGGAGGATGCCCTGTCATCAATTGAAATAAAGTTCATTAAATTTACTAGTATTGCTTGTGAATTCCTGTAAATCCTTTCTATGGCATCTGAGAAGAATCTAGATGAATATTCATATTTGGCAAATAAATGTTGCAGACAGGAATTAAATCGTAAATACTGCTCCTAACAAATGTAGAACCTGATTAAATATTTAACCTCTCAAACTTTGAAAATTTAATAAAGTCAGATTTGTATTCATGAAATGTATACTGGTTGATTTAAAATTCATATGCACGAGATCATTAAGTTTTTAACGTAAATCATCATAAGATGCTGAGTTTTATAACACTAAAAATCATTGTGTGTATGACAGGTTGAAAAAGCTGATTAAGTTAAAGCCATTCAATAAGTTTATTAAAAATTGAAGCAATAGCCTGGTAATGGGTGGTTTCCAAGTTTCTCTTAAATGCATTGCGCTAACCAATTTCATAAAACCAGGAAAAGTTATTTAAGGAACAAAATCTAAAATTAAACCTATGAAAGTCAAAATTCATTTCAGTTTTAAAAAGTTCTATGAGGTCACCATTTTTAAAGAGGGGTTTAAAGTCAATTATATAGCATATATTTTTTTATTATAAGGTGTGTCATAACAGTTGCTAACATTGTTAATATTGATGCCATTACATTTCACATCAGTAACCAGTGCTGGTGGGAAAATTTAAGTCTATCGTGTTAATAAAACTGCAGCTGAGTCAAATATAACAGCCAAATGATAGGATATGAGAAGGGAGTAGGCTTAGTTTACCATACAGAATACATTTTAGTCAACACCATATTGAAAACGTAGTCAATTTACCAGTTAAACACCTCTGAATGAAGGCTAAATATCCCAGTTTATTAATATTTACAAATAATCCATTTAAAGCTCTAAGCCATGTGTTGTATTAGCTACAAAGTCGATGTCAAAATGGCTGCTAGTCTTGAGAATATGATTTATCATGGCAAGTGTCTTAGGCTTAATGTCCCGCTGTTTTCTATGAGAGTGAATAAAAGATACCCATTTTCTGTAACAAGGCGAAAACCACAACGAAAATGAATGTGAAATGTATGTTTACGCCGCCGTAGACTTTCTCCAACGTCATCCATAGAGAACTGAACCAAGTTTTTTTATGGCCATTATATTTCATGTTAGAAGGAAATTCTGTCGGGAAAACTCTACGGGGTATTCTCGCCATGTCTAGTAAAGACTACATGTCAAGTAAGCCAATGCCTCAAGTACACAAGTCAGCCATGAGAATATCATCAGAGGCTTGTTTTGGTGGTATATCCTTAACCTTAAACCCCCTTTGGCTAAGTTTTCTTTAATATTTAGAGTCTGACTTTCATCAGGGACTGGAATCCATTTAGGAAAGCACACCACTCTATAGGGGCTTTTCTCATCTCGGATATCAAACTGTCAGCTTAAAAACAAGTCGAGTTACACACTATTAACTGGTCATTTTCATCTTGCTGAGGACAACCCTTCCATGGGGCATTGCAATGCTGACTCATGGTAAAAAAAAATATTTTGTAGTTTTGGCATTAAATAAAAGATAATTATCTATTTCAAGTGTTTTATTCTAAAATTTTACAAATGTCGTTCAGAACACCCTACTCTTGTCAAGCCTAATGCTGTACTAAAAACTTTTGAAAAGTAAAATTTATTATAACATTAATATCCCACGGTAAATCCCTCATTGATATTTTGGAAGATGAATCAGATTTTCCTGCTATCATCCCTTTTTTAAAGAGTAAGAATTCCTAACGATATTTATTACATCAATTTCAATTATTTTTATGTATATCACAAACTTCATACCTTTCTTTATTGGTCACATTTTTTAATTTCCTTCATGAACTCCTTATCTCATTACAGCCCTGAATAGCCTTGACCCCAGTGCCTGGGCTTTTGCCATAAATATCATACATCCATGCAATATTAAGGCTTCCTTTGTAGTGCAGTTCAAAATTTCTCTTGGTTTACCAGACGTTTCTTTACTTCGCCTTGATCTTTTATATTATTTTCACTAGTCAGCAGTAATTTATTTTGTTAATTTTTACCTAGTATTGGAAGGAAAGGAATACTTACAAAATGTTGGCACCTGTAGTTTAAAATTACCTTTCCGAGCATGTCAGCCTCGATTTGAAACAATTTATTCCTAGCACAGAAACCTTAGTATTACTGGAAGAGGCGATGGAAGGTGGGATTCTCTACTACAACTCTAGTTGAAGTAGCTAAAAGGCCAGCGATTTAGAACTTCAATACGTTCTACATCAACCAAAACAGTACAGATGCAGCAGAAAATACAAAGTAGAAAACAAAACTTCAGAGAAAATTAAAAACATAGGTGGTTGATGTATCCAAAGCTTCATGGCCAACATTCAACTCCTATTCCACAAGATCATTACCTACAATACGACAACAGATAACTGTTGCGCCTCGGGTTCACATAACGATGTAACAGACCTTACTTTAATAAATTCGCACTAATAAAACTGAAGTTCACTGCTGAAGTAAAGCTCATTTAATTTGGCCAAAGAAGGAACCCAATAAAAACGCACTAAGAATTAAAACTGAAGTTCACTGCTGAAGTAAAGCTTATTTAATTTGGCCAAAGAAGGAACCCTTAACGTAAATACCACCACCACTAGCTGGAAAACTGAGGGCTACCAAACCCACCCACTTTCATAAACAACCGTCCTTTTATGCCATTCTTCGAGGAAAATCATTTGCATATAGACAAAAGAATGTCATTGGTTGCTACAAACCATTCCACACAACTAACCCGCTCCTTTGCAGCACTTGGTACCGAGGATAGTTCCTATTCAGAAGCATGCAACTGACTGACTGCCACACTCAGAAGATAAAAGTAGGAATAGAATAAAACAGATATAAAACTTAGACTGAAGGCCAAGCGCTGGGACTTCAGTCATTTCAGCACTGAAAAGAAATTTGAGAGTAGTAATAATTTCAGTCATTGCTTTTGGAGTTCAGCTCTATATGACACCAACCTCTGTATGTCTACATTAAAAGTAATCCACTCCTCCGAGATTTAGAAAACAATGTAAACTCGAGAAAACTGAACAGATGCCACATTTCCACAACTACCCAAATTTGTAAAAGACAACAGAACTCACTAAGTTCACAACACACCTAGACAGTAGAGTAACTTTTAAGTACCTAGTTACAGAGTTGGAGAAGTCTAGCTTTGCTGGTCTACAGAAAGTTCATATCCAAAGCTGGCTGATGAGTGACTGGAACAGTAGCAAAAGGCTCAGAAAGACAGTCCTCAATCAATCAGAGGCACTCTCAACAATGTTCAGTTAAGACTGCTCTTCCTCCCATAAGACTGCAATCAGAGGCACTCTCAACAATGTTCAGTTAAGACTGCTCTTCCTCCCATAAGACTGCAAGAGGTTCAGAAAAGAGGTAGCAAAAAATACAGGCATCATAAAGGTTTTGTGGCCTACAACAAAGTACTAGTAGGAAGATTGGTACCAAGGAAAAAAAGTTATACAGCATACATGATTCTATAAATCCAAATGGACATTCATGAACATCAATTACAAAATAAAAGGAAAGCTTAGGCTACGTCTACGGAACTTAAGTAGCTCAAGTGCGGGAAGAATCTATAAAAAAGACAACAGCTTAACTGACAACCTACTGTAAGGAAGTTACGGCAGTTAACAACATATGCCATGGTGGTGGCTACAAAAAGCAGCCACACTAAAATTAATCTAAAGTAATGGTTCACACTGTTCCGGAGTTCCATAGTTAATAATTAGAAAGAAATAAAGACTGCATTTCACCACAACAGAGGTCATATTAGGAAACCAGTCACTGTTCTGACCTGCCAAAGGCAGGATAAATGGCACTGTACATCATTGGTTTGTTCTCTAAAGTAAAAGTTAGAGAGAGAGGTTAACAAAACACAAAAAAAATTTTATTTAAAAAAAAAACTGGGAAATATCTTAACACACAAAACGAAAAACAAAAAATTAGCTTACTCATACATCAACCTGTTTTTTATGATCACGAGAGAGAGAGAGAGAGAGAGAGAGAGAGAGAGAGAGAGAGAGAGAGAGAGAGAGAGAGAGAGAGAGAGCTTACAGCCTGCCTTTTCAACCAAACTTCGAACAGTTTGATAAAATGAAAAGCTTAACAACTGTGTTTCCTTTCCCCTGTTTTCTTAGTTCAAAACCCGCCCTCCCCCATCAGATAATGTATACAATACAATAATTACATCTCAAGACCACAAATTTTACAGCCATACCATGAATCTTGACCAGCAATTCCTTCTACCTTACACTACTGCAAGCTCCACTAACTTTAAAAGTGTTTATATCAAAAACCTCCCTATAAATCTTACGCTATCTAATCTTGTTTCCTTCGGTCTTCAGTTTTAATTCCCTTTCCTTTTTGAGCGTTTCTCAATCTCATGTACATAATGGTTTCTGGTGCTTAAAGGTTTACAACTGACATTTGTTAGTTTTTCTTCCAGGCAGCTAAATCAACAACTTGTACCATACATAAAACAAACTTACCACAAGCACTGCAGGTCGGCAGATATGACACAGAATTAAGAAAAGCTGAGTGTACCAGTAACTCACTGTACAAGTGAGGTCACTAGTGTACATATTCGCACAAGATTTTGAGTGCAGATATGACAGACAGTAGATCATGAGATTTTGAGTGGGGATAATGACAGACAGTAGATCATGAGATTTTGAGTGGAGATAATGACAGACAGTAGATCATGAGATTTTGAGTGGGGATAATGACAGACAGTAGATCATGAGATTTTGAGAGAAGTGGTGGAGTCATAATGAAAGATGACACGAAAACAAAAAGGAGCTGCCATATGAGCAAGACCTATGTTAACAATGGGAACAGACACAGGAAGTGGTCTTTGAAAAGTTCAAAACATCGAAAAGTGAAACGGAAAAGAATTAAAATCAATATCAGCAAAACCAGCAAAAGAGAGAGAGAGAGAGAGAGAGAGAGAGAGAGAGAGAGAGAGAGAGAGAAAATGTGCAGCATTAAAGAAGAACAAATTTGGCGCCTGTTTGTCTGAGCAGGAGAGGACCTAAATATATTTCTATTAAAAAACCGTATCTCAAAATTGAGTGAAAAAAGTCATAAAAATGAGAAAATTAAACTGCAATCTAAAGAACTTTTTAAACAAAGCAGTCAACAAATAAACTTAATTCTCAAACAAACCCAAACCGAATAGGGACTAGAACACTGCGTACTGGCAAATGTAGGGCCACATCAGAGGAAACAAAGTTGAAGCCATGACTAAAAGATAGCTAGCTAAAGTTAGCCTTCATTGTATTCTGGAGGGCTGGCGTATATTCTCTCTTGATTGAGGGTGCATTGTATATTTTTTTTATCAAAAAATATATACAGCTACAGCTGTCAGCCAAGAAAATTACAAGGCACTATCAAGTCTGATAAAATTCTTGTTGAAGGCTAAAGTACCTACCGACACTGTCAAAGAATATGCAAGGAAGAATATAAAGGTGGCTAGGACAATGATGATGGTGGGGCAAAAATGGAACAAAGAAAAAAATAGAATATAGGATTTAGGCCAAAGGCCAAGCACCGGGACCTATGAGGTCATTCAGCACTTGACCAGAAATTGACAGCAAAAAGATCTGAAAGGTGTAACATGAGGAAAGCCTCACAGTTGTACTATGAATCAACTGTTAGGAGAGGGTTGAGGAAAGTAAGATGGAAGAAAGAGAATGTGAATGGAGGTGCAGTAAAAGCAATGAAAGGGGTTGCAGCTAGGGGCTGAAGGGACTCTGCAAAGAACATCAAGCAATGCCTACAGTGCACGGCATGAAGTGCACTAACGGCATTAGCCCCCAAACTGGGAACAAAGAATATGTCTTGAACAGAAAATTGGATGAAAAACAAATGCACATGGGTTTAAGGGAAGAGAAAGATATAACAAAAAATGATGAAGGAAGTACTTTCACAGATTCTTCTAAATGAAGAGAATGAATATACATTGTAGGACACTTATGACAAAAATCAACCTAAGCAAAACACCTTATAATGACTGGAAACATAGCACAGGAAAAAGTCCAATTATTCAAGTGGCCATGTGGATACTGGGAAAAGTGCAAGGTTGAACTCAAAACTGTATACTGAATGTAACATATGGTGCCATGAGACTAAGAATTGCAAAAGAAACAGTAAAGCCTTTTGAAATATGTGGTGAAATGGCACATAGGTCTTAGGAGTAGTACTCTGTATTCTGTGTATTCTGTACAGAGCAGTGACTGAAGGCAGTAAGAAATGAGTAGCCTTGATGAAGTGGAAGTACTGATGTGTATGGTACATATAGAACTTGTCAGTAAACATAGCTGTATATAACATGTATAAGGTCTATAAAACCCTTAGCATTAGAGACACAGTCTGTGAAAAAGAAAATGAAGATTTTGAAAAGGCATCACTATAAAATGCTAGTTTCACAGCCCGAGTGTGGTGGAAAGACAGCCCGAGTGTGGTGGAAAGAACACAGACTGTTTACACATTTCGTGAGAAAGGGTGAGGAAGTTAGTTGCAGACGTGGAATCAGTTTAAACTTCTGTATAAAGGTTTAAAAAAAAGGTCAAGGTGAATAGATGGCTAAATACCTAGTCCAGATGAGATCTCAGGCAGATGTGCACTGATAAAAAAAAAAAACCGACACAAAACTGTTCACGTTGTAAGAGACTGCATCATGGTCTTTCAGCTGCACGTGTGTGCGCATCATCCATTGGAGGAAATGAGACAAAAGCAAGAGCATTCCGTTTTCTCTCCCTCACGGAACACAACTTCTACCATACAATATTTCCGTCTGTTTCTCCCTAACCATTGTTGTTTCGATTTATGTACAATCACCACTACTTGCATTGCCATGCAAGCATTCCACTCATGTACTCAATGTTCCACTGAATCTTCTGTATCAAACTGTATGTATGTTTGTTTGTGAAGGAGCCAAACGTCTCGCCATTTCACATATTATGCTACTGCATTGTATTCATTAATCTGTCTCCAATCTCATGCAATTGGCCCTATGTGGAATTTCCTGGCCTTTCCATTGATATATGTTTTATCATTGTACATTTATTATGTCTCTCACAATCGTCATCTGTTTGTCTGCCGACAACCACAGATGTCCAAAACATTACCTCTGTTTTGCCCTGTCTGTGTGTAGAAACTACTTTGCAGCTCGCACCAGCCAATAACAACTTCGAAGATTCTGTACATTCATTCAGTACGGAACCACCAATAAACCAGACAACACCCAGCCAGTATGTCACTCCATTCCATCCTTACATTGTAACTTCTTTCTCAACACAATAGAGGTAAAAAAATTTTACACTAGACTGGTAGGATGCTTCTTTGAAGTTAACATTTTTCACTAGCAATTGTCCACTTCTTCCAGTGCTGAACTCTTGTATAGCTGGCATGTTTAAAAAAAAACAGGTGTTCTTTATTTCCTCAACGCACAGCTTTTGTCTGAAAAAAAAAAAAAAAACAGGTCAGACATTAGTTAGTATAACCAGTCAGTCTAACTTAGTGTAAGAGTACTTGGTCTATTAAGATTTGTGCTAAGTGACATCCAGCAGTTTTAAATTTGAAAAGTTCATAATGTACAAGTATATATAGCCAAAATGGCCCACTCACTCAAAGGATATAGCCACCTGAATATTTTTTCTCTTTCCAAAAAGGGGTACTGGCAGATATGACATGACATTTTTATGATAAAATAAAACTTTATATATACTTACCAAGTAACTACATAGCCATTAGTTTCACTTAACCACGGCAGTTCCAAATTTGAAATTTGCGGGAACGCGGTACTGTTGTAGCGTAGGTAACTAGACCCTGCCCACTTCTGGGGAAGAGTAGGTACAACAGTGCTGAAGAGCTCAATTCGTTTGTGCCATATGTCCATGAGAGAGGAGATGGGAGAGCTTTGAACATGTAGTTATTTGGTAAGTGTATACTGTATAAAACTTTATTTTATCATAAAAATGTCATTTTTATTTAAGTAACTTACCAAGTAACTACACAGCTGAATCCCACAATGACAGGAGGTGGGATGCATGGACATGTCCTACCTAAAAACACTCGGTAAAGGAGCTGAATTTGAAACAGAAAGGTGGCTAGCATTGGTGTAATGCTTGTTGTAACCTTACCTGGTGAGAGGGCTGCAGCAGGAAGATACCACCAGGCTTCCCAAAACTCGGCATCCTTTAAAAAGGTGAGTAGATAGAGGATTGGAAGGGATACCCCCCAACCTTCTTCCCCCAATACAATGCCAGCCACAGCCAATGGATATAACGTACTGCATTAATTATACATTGTCTCTACATCGCACAAATAATGGGAGGTGAACACTGATTTTGACTTCCAGTAAGTTGACTGGAGAATTGTGGAGAGCAACAAGTGCTTCTTAAAAACAAATGAAGTGGTGCCTGCTCTAATCTCAAGAGCTTTGACTTTAAAAACAAGAACGTCTTCTTGAATCTTTGAGTGTGACTCGGAAATAACACTCTTTAAAAAGAAAGCCAAGGCAATATTAGATAACAGTCATGAAGGGTTCTTCACTGAACACCACAGATTCTGAGAAGGACCTCTAATCCCTCTGGCCCTACCCAAGTAGTACTGAAGTGCTCTAACTGGGCAAAGATCGTGAACGAACGAGGCCTGGGGGTTGGATAGGGTGTTGTTCTTTGCCAGGAATCCAAGCGTGAATGAGCAGACCGCATCTCCCTGCGAAAAACCCACTAGCTTGCTGAAGACATGTAATTTGCTGATCCTCCTTGCCATAGCTAAAGCAACTAAAAAGAGAGTCTTCCTGGTTAAATTTCTCAGCAATAATGAGCGAAGAGGCTCAAATGGAGGGCCAGAGAGCCATTTGAGGACGACATCTAGATTCCAGGTGACTGATGTAGACTCATCCCACTTGGAAGCGTCTAGGGACTTAATTAGGTCACTTATGTCCTAACTAGCAGAAAAATCGAGATCTCTATGTCTAAACACAGAGTTTAGCATAGACCTATAACCTCTGATTGTAGAGGTGGCCAAGCTTCGAGAGGACCTCAGACACATTAAAAAATCAGTGATCTGTACTACAGAGGTTTTAGAAGATGATATGCCATGTCTTCGGCACCAGTCATGAAAGACTGCCCTCTTTGCCTGGTAGACATTAGTGGAAGGCTGATTCCGCACTTGGCGACTACTTCTGCAGCTTTTCTTGAAAAGCCCCTTGCTCTGACAAACTCCCTGACAGTCTGAAGCCCATCAGAGTGAGAGCAGATAAGCCTAGATGGAAGCGATGGAAGTGAGGCTGCTTTAGGTTTCTTTCCTGAGGTAGAAGTCTGGGGAAGTCTGTTAGGAAACCGAGGTCTGGGAACCACTCCTTCTGTGGCCAAAACGGAGGTACAAGCGTCATGGATGTGATGGTGTGGGCCATGAACTTGTTTAAGACTTCTCTCGCCATGCTGAACGGTGGGAAGGCGTAGGCATCCAAGTCCGACCAGTCCTGGAGCATGGCATCCATCACCCGTGCCTGAGGGTCTGAGGCTGGGGAACAGTAGACAGGGAGGCAATGGTTCTTTGATGCTGCAAAAGGGTCTATCAACGGCTTTTCCCACCGTTTCCACAGGTCGGTGCACACCTATGGATTCAGTGTCCATTCTGTTGGTAGGACCTGTTTGCGGCAACTTAACTTGTCTGCAAGAACGTTTAACTTTCCCTGGATGAAGCGAGTTATTATCCTGGTGCAATTGTTCCCCGCCCAGAGAAGATCCTTGGCCGCTTCATAAAGGGAGAAGGAGTGAGTCCCTCCCTGATTTTTGATGTAGGCCAATGCGTTTGTGTTGTCCAAATGGACTGTGAATGTCTTGCCACATGTCACTGTTGCACAAAGCTGAGGGGCCAAGCGAATTGCCTTCAGTTCCCTTGCACTGATATGTAGTCTCTTTTCTTCTAACGATCATGCCCCTGAAATCTCCATGTCGTTTAAAAGAGCCCCCAACCCTGATCCAACACATCTGAGTACAACATTAGGTTGGGGCTCAGAGGGCACAATGACTTTCCTACTAAGAACCTCTTCTCTGCAAGCCACCACTGAAGATCTTCCTTGATCTCGGAAGTGACGCAAAAAATGAAGGAGTCTGGGAGAGTTTTCCTTTGCCAATTGGCCTTTAGGAAGGATTGCAGGACTCTTGCGTGTAACCTTCCTAAAGGCACAAACTTCTCGATGGACGAGTGTCCAGCAGACTCATCCACTCGTTGGCTGTGCACACGGGTGAGATATGAAGTTCCTTACTCTCTTCAGGCATTCTTGAATCCATTTGTGGGACGGAAAAGCCTCATCCCCAAATAAAGAATCGATTGTGTTGGAGCAAATTGGGATTTCAGAAAATTGATTAAAACATAAAACCCTTGGGCCAGTAGAAGAGTCATCTGAAGGTCCTCCGTGCACCATGTCCTCGATGGGGAGCGTAGTAGCCAGTCGTCTAGATCCAGACAGACATTGATCCCCATGAGATGGAGCCATCTCACTACAAGGGCGAGGACATGGGAGAATATTTGTGGAGCTGTACTATAGAGAGGCCAAAGCAGAGAGCCCTGAACTGAAGGACCCTGCCCTGGAATACGAACCGCAGATACTTCCTGGAGTCCAGATGTACTGGGACATGGAAGTACACATCTCCGATGTTGATCGTTACCATCCAGTCTCCCTGATGAATGGCTGACAGGATTGAAAGGTTCGTTTCCATTTTGAACTTGGTGGTCTGCACAAAAAAGTTCAAAGCACTGACATCCAGGACATGTCTTCAACCTCCCCAGGCCTTGGGGACAACAGACAGACAGTTGTAAAACCCCTCTGTGCTCAAATCTTCGACCACCTCCACAGCTCTCTTCCTGAGTAGGGACGATACTTCTTCCTTCAGGGCCAAAAACCTCTCCGAGCCCTTCGAGTAGGCTGTTAAGCTGATGGGCGAAGACGTCAAAGGAGGTTTTTCTCTGAACATGATGGCATAGCCCTCTTGTAGGACTTTCACTATCCATGGTCCTGTGTTCCTAGCTTCCCATTTGTCCCAGAAATGGAGGAGCCTGGCTCCTACGGGAACTTGGAGGACCGGAACCTCACTTGCAAGAGGCCGGTTTAGAGGATGACTTCTTGGTTGGCTGGACTGATTAAAGATTCAAGTGCAGGCGGGGCTGAAATTTGGCTCTTCCGCCTTGAAAGGGCTGCTTCTGCAATGGGGAGACAGTTCTTGTGCTGAATGAGACTGAAGTGCCACAGGTTGGTTCCCTGGCACACCTTGTTGACTATATCAAAAGGTCCTGTGTCGACTTCTTCTGTAAGCCTGATGAGACCTATTCTATTGTAGCTCTCGGGAATGAAGCTGACAGGTCTAAAGGTGCAAACAAGAGAGCCGATCTTTGAGAGGGACTAACACCTTTAGTGGTAAAGGTGCACCACAATTCCCTTTTCTTAAGGACTCCCATGAAGGATAAGGTAGCCAGCACCTGGGAGCCATCCCTAATGGCCTTATCCGCGCACGAGAGTATTCCCAACCAATCCGCAGCAAAGTTCTCTTGAAGTATGCCACAGTCTTCTATTTTCTTGGCTAACGCCCTGACTGTCCAGTCCAAGAAGCTGAATACTTAAAGAACTTTAAAGACATCTCTCACAATACAGTCTGGCTCCGAAGACGTGAACACAATCTTAGTGGAGTTAGAAGCCAATCTCCGCGTTGAGTCCACAAGGCTGGAGAAATCCCCCTGGTAGGAAGCAGAAACTCCCAGGGAAGGAGCTTCCCCAGTGGAGTAGGACAAGTACCTCCTTGGCAACAGACGGGAGGGAGGCACCCTGAAAACCTCTTTTCTGCTAACCAACTGTCAATGCCCACTGAAGCCTTCCTAGAGTATGAGGAGAGGACCATCTTCAGTAGCTTGGAGGCCTCTACCATATGTCTCATCATGAAGGCCGAACCAAGTGACGATAGGGCCCTTGGAAAGAAGAAAGTTGGATAGCATAAGGGGAAGTACTTCAATAGTGCTGCACACACTGTCATAGGATGTTCTTGATATATGGCTTCTTTGTCAGCTTCTTCACTGGATGAAATGGGAGGAGGAGCTAAGTCCGCCTGATCCTGTGTAGCAGAAGGTTGCTTCTGTTAAAGGCCGATGATGCTATCCAACTGCTGTTGTAGATTCCAACGAAGGATCCTTGATGGCAGGGGTTAGTGCTGAGTGCTTGGCTACTGGTGCCGAGTGTACCGAAGGTGAAAATTCTGACACATGGCGCTCGGAAACTGGGCACACGGACACCGGGCGGCGCTCGGAAGTTGGGCTCTCAGACATTAAGTGCTCATAACCTGATCACTCGGGCACTGGGTGATCCGAAACTATACGTTGGGACATTGGGCGTTCAGAAGTTGGGTACTTGGAAGATGGGCGCTTTGACACAGAACACTTGGACACTATACATTCGGAAAATGGACGCTCGGACAACTTGGATGAGGAATGCTGTGTCAAAGACTGGCTCTCCATCACCAAAGTGTCATGCACAACCCGCTCGGGACTAACCCAAAAACTGCAGGAGGGAAGAGGACTATACTATGCTCTTGTTTGCTAGGAGGCTTACAGGAAAGCTGGAAGCATGCTCAGCGGAAGGAGCATGCCTTTTCAATGACCTTGATACTTTTGAAAAGCGTTTGCGCCCCCTGTCCGCACTGGTGTCCGAATCACTGGATGACAGAGCATGAATATCTGTATGGACGCCTTTCCATTGGCGATCCGCTGAGTCCTGGGTTCGATCAACAGGCTCGGTTGAGGGGGCAACTACCCATGGGCAACCCCCACTGACCTCCCTTAGACCTCCGGTTTGCCTCCTCCCAGGTTTGGGGGTTTGACATTGACCTTTGTCTAGGAGCATCGGTGGGATGAGTAGTCACCTCCTCTACTGACACTGCACTTGCACCAACATTAATTACACTTACTTGCTCCATAAGGGCCTAAACCGAAGACCCAATTTGGGCTACAGTGTTAACAAGCAGACCAAACTTTTGGTCAATCCTAGCTTCTAGGTTGGCAATGGCATTGGGTTCAGAAGAATGGGAGCCAGGTAGTGGAGTCTGAGGAAAAGTTGGAGGGCTGGTGATACGGGAGAAAGCAGTCACAGGCATAGAAGGCACAAGAAACGTGACTAGCTAAACCCCTAGCCTCGGCTCTGGCAGCCACTTTCTCTGTCTTTCTGGAGTTTATCTAAATGCGCATCCAAAACTTTCCATATAACCTGACCCCATTTTTTGCATTCATCACATTTAAGTTCAAACGAGCAAATTTGCCCTCTACAATGAAAACACAAAGTGTGCGAATCATACTTAGCAGAAGTCAGTCTAGTATTACAGCCTATGCTGCAATACCCAATACTAGACAAGCTAGAGTCCAACATACTAAATCAAAATTAGCCACAAGTCTGAACAGGGAACTAGCTAAGCTAATTAATAGCAAGCATCCAACACGAATGAATATTTCACCAAAGGCAAAAGATACAACTATCCGGCAAAATTCAGGTCATAGCTGCTCAACCAAACATTGTTCAATTGACTGGCTGAAACAAATTGAGCTCTTCAGCACTGTTGTACCAATTCTTCCCCAAAGTGGATGGGGTCTAGTTGCCTACACTAAAACAATAGCGCATTACCACAAATTTCAAATTTTGAATTGCCGCGGTTAAGTGAAACTAATAGCTATGTAGTTACTTGGTAAGTTACTTATATAAAATCTCTTTTTTTTATATTCAATTTTTTATGCTTGTTTGTTACTATACATCGCAATTATGTTCCCAAATTACTTTCATAAACAACTATATCTTAAGCCCACAAAGTGTATGGTATCAATCAATGCCTACAGTAGAAAATTCAAGAAATGACGCTAGTGAAAAAACTTAAATAAGACTTTATTAAACTTAAGTATGATCCTTCTTTGCTGTGGTAATGGGCCTAAATGTACAATCCCAACGAAGAAGCTACAAAGTGTAACATGTTACAATTTTACCAGCGGGTGTCCAAAAAAGACCATCAGACTGTTACTGAACAATTTATGGCTAACTGTAACATAGTTCACACCAATATGTGTCAGAATACAACCCAACATCCACAAAAGCCAATTCTTTCCCCAAAACTAGGATTTCCATTTTACAGATGACATCTTAAATATGGTCTGGGACTGATTACCAAGAGTACAGGCACCAGAAGATCCAATTTGCATACATCATACTAGCAAAAATCTCAAGAGAATAACCTCCACTGAAGCCATTTTTTATTTTGTCCAGACCTCACTGGACAAAGATAAAAGCAGTCTTCTGTAGCTGCAGGAAAAATAATAAAGGAGACAATGCCAATCCTGTGGTTACTGTACCATGCTTCTGAATCTAACATTCCAGGAACAGCTGATAAATGAATCGAAGCTTTCTACTAATATTCCATAAAAGGCAACTTTCCTGAATATTATTCAACATGAAGTCCAAGAAAAAATAATTGATATCTCAACAAAAAACAAATACCAGTCAATGATAGACCAATTCCTTACTGCCAGTGTAAAAAGTTGTCCAGTAGACCTTCCCTGAAATATCTGGAGAGCATCAAACTGAAATGCCCCTTTGGGCTAGTATAGGAGATCTATGAAAGTCTAGGTGGCAAAAAAACCTCAAAGATATTGAAAACACTAAGAGGAGGCAGCCATGTCTTTCTATAAAGAAAACTGATGTTACGCACAACTTCCTTCTGAAATGCTATGTCCACTGACATAAAGGAACACTACAACTCTGGCTAGTAATTTACAAGCACCAATAACGTGTATCTATAAAACCTCTTTAAGCATTTCATTACGTAGTTTACCAGGCCACTGAACTAATTTATTTAGCTCTCAGAGGGCTGGCCAGAAGGATTTGTCTATTAGTAAATTGTACCTAGGGAAATAATATTACAGCTTAATGCAAAGGGAACAGTCTATAGCTATTCAGCATGAGAGACCTGACAAACTATTTGAATATTCTAAGCATGTCACTGGTTGGTTGGTTGTGTAGTCGACACTCTTGGTAATCTGTTTAGTTAAACCATAATTCTTATGTATAAAAACAGCTTGTTTTGGGTCAGCTTGCTAAGCATTGTCTGGGGTCACATTTGTGTTCCTTTTCATTTGACTTTAACCTATTCACCCCATATTTACCACAGAGACACAAAAAATAAAACATGTTGCTCCAAAATAAAAAGAACGATCTCAAATGTTCATGCGTTACTTACATGTCTACCGTTCTCTCCTAGCTAAAACCTCAATATAATTTCAAAGTTATTAAGCACTTATACTTACTTTTTGAAAGCAAAGAGTTCTTAAAAGGTTATGCTACAGTGGCCTAGATGTGACTGGGGTGGATATGGATATCTCAGTATGCAAATTTTAGGGGAAAAAAAACAATCTAGGCATATTTTCAATTCTTCATTATAGTGTTTCAGCATTCTTCCGGCGCCATTTTCAAAACAGGTGAAAAGAGCAACCAGAAATATGTTTATAAAAATAAACTATAAAATACAATGAAATCTTAAATGTGGGAATAAAATATAAGAAATAAAAAGAAAAAAATTTAAATAATGTACAACAGAAATTAAGTACCATCGAGGTTTAAGGTTAGAAATAGAATATGACAAATTTTGAGAGTAATTTGTATTTTTCCTAACTATACAAACCTGTGGTCTTTATTATAGGAATTAGCATCAGCGTAGCTGGAACTGGCCGTTAAACTTTTAACAAGGTGGTAGTAGTTAACTACCTAATAACCAGGTGGGAGTCCCACCTGCCCAGTCGGCAGAGCATCCTTTAGCCCAGGTAAGCTCGTGTCAGCTTGAGGGGAACACTGCCCCTAGCATTTCCCTTTCATCTTTCCCCTGCCTCCTTTTCTGGACTGGAAAGTGGGATGAAGAAGGAGGCTGGGAGTTCCTGCAGGCGCCCTTCGAAGCCTGGGTTTTCTTAGGGACTGAGCAAGTGCTAGCCTGACCCGAAGGTCAGGCTGCATGGGGCGCGAAGACCCAGAGGTCTTAGCCACTGCCTGATGGACAAGACGGTCGCTGTCTTTGCCCTCAGGTTTGCCATCCGGTGGGCAAGGTAGGAGATGGCTGTACCTCCAGACTGGCACAGTCTCCCAAAGGCAGAGTCCTCTCCAGGAACAATAGCACCTGAGGAGGCAGCCATCTTGGATACTGTGAACGACCACAGATCCAGCAAGGAGACTGCCTGGAGGGCTGCCATGGCGGTAGCCTCCAGGCTCGCTGCCTCTTGCTGCGAAAGGGAGACCCCCTTCCGAAGCAAGGTGCTGCAGCGAGACCCGGGCCTAGATGAACCAGACCTGGGTCAACCTGCTTGGTCAGCAAGGACCCCTCCGAGGGCGTGTAAAATTGCTTCTGTCGAGGCAGAGGAGGGGGAAAGAGCTTGTCTGAGCAGTTCGACAGAAGCAAACTCTCCTGCCCAGAAACAAGATTATTCACCTGGTCAAGCACCCCCTCAGCAAGCGAGGACCACGGCAGTCCCATCAAAACCTTTGGTTCCTTCTTAGGGCCACAAAAGATTTCGAGGCACGAAGGACGACCCACAAGGAGACCGTGGCCTCTTCCCCGAGATCACTGTGCTGACGAATCAGTGAGATTATCTCTGCAAAGGTCCTCTGTACTATATTTCAGGGGTGTCCACATCCTGAGGAAGAGGACCCTCGAGTCCTTCCAGGGTGTGGTTCTCCCGAACTACTCTCCTGGCAGAAGGGAGAACCTAGGCAGACCCCTTATATCTGTCCTGAACTACTCAGGAGTACGACTGAGTCGACCTGAGGACTGAGCCAGGAACATAAGCCTTCGTAGTCGAACTCTGAGGAGATGACTCTTAAGAGTTCCTCCTGTCTATCTCACGCCTCCCAGTAAATCACCAGGAGGTTGAGGGGCCAGATGAGGAGGATCGGGCTCTCCCTTCAGTCCTGCCAGAGGAACCAGCAGGAGGGGCAGGCCGCATGCAGTCATCAAGCTGCAGTGATGGTGGCAACATGGGTCCAGGAGGGCACTTATGCCTTGGTGAAGCGCTGTCCCGAGGAAGGAGCGGAGGTTTGCGTGAGCTGAGACAATCGTGCTGGGAGGGGTCGAACACACAGCTGGCAAGAATTTACGCCATCCTCTTGAAGTGCCCTAGTCTTCTTCGAGGCCAAACCCTTACAAGAAGAAGACTGGACAGGGAACCCCCTCTCCATCTCTCCAAGTGTTCTCTCCAGGTGGTCAGACCCCTAGGACCAAGACACCAGGTTGGGAACCTGGCCAAGTACTGGTGGTAGTGCCAGCAAGAAGAGCCAAGACACCTGCATGTCTTAGTTCTTTCTCTCACCGTGTGCCTGAACAGGGATGGTGAGAGATCTCTCCAGCACAGGCTTGGGATACTTGAGACTCCTAAGAGACTTGATTACTAGGAGTGACTCATGAACGAGCACCCGACATAGCACCAGTCATGACATAGCACCAGTCTTAGAAGTGGACTTCTTAGGGCCTGGTGACAGAAGCACAAACCGAGGTCTGCATGTCCGCGGTTCCTGAAACACAAGACCCTGGTGAGTAAGCAATTCGGTTCCCGAGCCCAAATGTCAGAAGAGCCAATGAGAGATCCCACTGCTTCCCCTGTGGAGGGAGAGAGCCCCTTTGAAGTCCCATGGCAGGACTTCTTAGTGGGGGAGAGACAGCCTTCCTCTACTTCGGCCAATGAGCCTTGGAAGAGGAAGGGGAGGTGGTAGCAGACGACGAAGACAAAGAAGAAGCAATGAAGACGACGACGACACTTACAGGACCTCTTCCTCAACTTCTTCGTCATCATCTTCAGGATGGCAGTCAAGTCCCCTATCCAAGAGGGAGCAGCAGACATCATAGGAGCAGCTGGGGCAGCCAGGGCAACAGGAGTGGCAGGAGCATTGGTAACAGCAGGAGCGGCGATGGGAGTGGTCCAGACAGCCAGGGCAGGTGGAGCAGCAACAGCAGCCTCGACAGTAAAGATCACAGGAGCAGCAGGGGCAGGAACCATCCTATGGGACACGGAGGAGGTGACCATCATTGATGGTACAGCACGGGATGGCGGGGCCATAGAGAAACCTGGAGGGAGGGGCACAGCATGCTGGGATGCCAGGACAGAGGTCACTTGGGTTGGAAAGTGCGTCAAGACAGTCACTGACATCTTAGTGAACACTGTCATCGTCACCATGGTAGCTGTCATGGTAGAGACAGCGTGGGTCACCACTGGAGTACTTACCAGGTGAGACAAAAGGCCCTGCAGGGATGGAGGGCCCAACAGCCCTAAGGAAAGCCAAGCTGCTTTCAAATCCATCGCCTGCTTACCAAGCAGATGCTCAACCGCCGTACTGGAAGGCGAAAAGGTAAGGTTAGCGGAGGAAGACTCCTCTTGCTCAGAGGGAAAAATCCCCCCACCCAAGTGAGGGGAGGCCCCCGAGAAGAGGTCGTTCTGATTGCCGCCCCCTCCCCCCACTGTTCCATGGTCAACAAAGTGAGCGAAGAAGATGAAGGAGGGTTCTTTCCCGAAGGAGACACATCCAGAAAGGGACGATTGCCAGGAGAGAAAAACAAGGAAGAAGGGTTGGCCACCAGGGGCGTAGTCAGGAGCATATAAACCTCAGACGATGCCTTGGCAGCCTTCCTCCAATGCCGTTTCCTCCCTTTAAACTTCACCCACTGCTCAGCCGACCAGGAACAACACTCAACACAAGTAGGCTGCAGTCATGTGAGCAATCACGGCCTCTGCAGGAGGAACACAGGGCGTGAGGATCAACATCAACACGAGTGGAAACCGCCACATTTCTTGCTGCCAAACCCAGGACACACACTGAGGGAAGGTGGCCTTGCGAACAGGCTTGTCAGATTTGAGGGTTTGCATATTTAATCACAAACACATATACACAAGCAAAAAACAAAGAAGGAAAGATCCAACCAGGAAAAAACAGCAAATGACAGTCAGGGCAGAGAGGAAAGAACACACGTCTGCACCACACGATGGCCAAAAGCAAATTGGAATATTTACCTCCGGGCGGGCAGGGCTCCCACTTACCGGACAGTAGTTAACTCCCTAACCACCTTGTCTGGAAGTTCAACGGCCATTTCCAGCTCCACTGTAAGTAATTCCTTATGCAAGGGCTGATAGTTTATATATCGTGTATGAACAAACATACTGTAGTTATTCCTCGCCAATACAACCGAGTATTCACATTCAAATGTGTAATTGGTTCTTTAACCTCCTAGGTTCAGGTTTACATAACCTATCAACAAAGAGTTTGTCCCACATACAATTGGGACTAACACTTTTACTACTTCACTACCATATACTACTTATAAAAGCATTCCTGACAAGTATTACCTAATTCTTCACGTGCATTGTTCATCAGTCCTATTCAATCATCCACTTGGCCTTGTAATTCCTTAACATTACTTTTTTTGGAATCAGCATGTGTTATTATGACTACATTTCTCTTAAACTATCATACGTGAACTTACTTTCCTTTTTCCATATAAAGTGGACTCCCTCTCAACTGTCAACATGGTAAGAGCAAGAAGCTTCATGTTAGTTCCTTATATTCCTTATATACTATCGGTTCTGTCCATCATTCAGAAATCTCATTTTCAGGTATCAGGAGAATCCATGGGATGGGCAAGCTTGTTTTCTTGAGGACTGGACAATCATTACCTGAAATACATTACGGTATAATAATCATTGCCTGAAATACATTATTTTAATCTTAAAGTCTCAAAACTCACAAAACCATTATATACGGTAACCTCAAAATGTCAAGGAGGATGGCATTTTTCTTTTTACATTTTATGGCCATTCAGTTACAAAAAGGAAGAATTTGAGCCTAAAAATGAAGCAACTGAAGACTTCAAAATTGTATAGCTTTCAAACATACAGGATTCGGAATGTAACCAATTAGCCAATATCACAAAAAAATCTCTAACACACGCAACACTTCAGCAACATATAAACCAAATTTAACAAGTCATTTTGAGTTATCAGAATGAGAAACTAGTAAACCATCAAAACTATTCACACTTGTTAACACTTCTGAATGAATGAATCGTGAAATTTAGACTACAAAGCCAGGCAACTGGGCACTTTCAGCCATTTAACACTCTAAATGCACTAAGAAATAGAGATGGAAAATAAATGAAAGGGGGTTAGAATAAAGTAAAATACAGGTCTAAAAGGTGGGTGCTGCTAGGGGCCATAAGGATGTTGCAAACACCTTTTAATAATGTCTGTGCGCTGAGTAAGAATTAACACTACACATCTGATACTGACTGTAACAAAGCTGTGACGCTCACAATGGGATAGACACATAGTGAGTACTTGTAAAATTCAATTTTCTTGTGGAAATGCCTATAGACTTCATGCAACCAATGGGCTTTTAATTTTCTAATGCCATTTGGCCTACATAAAAGCTACAAGCCAACTTGACATTGAAATGAAACAGAATAAGGTTTCTAAGTCAAAACCCTGACAAACTACTGTCTGTTAAAGGTATCAGTGTTAGGTGCAGGCTGATAATTTCACATGCTGGCTACAGTCTGTAGCTAATACTTAAAATCGCAAGGGTTGACGTCAAAAAAACCAAAGGCCTGTAGGCATAAAGATGCAGCACAATTACGGCAACGGTCTGGCCTGTAGGCATATAGATGCAGCATAATTACGGCAACGGTCTGACTTAAAACTACAATAAATTTATTACATTCTTAAAACACATAAGCTACAGATTATGACGTCATGAAAGTACATATTTACGTGAGCTAATAAAGAACGAGATGGGACAAATTAAAGTATCTGCACTTGGAAGCCTATCTGGGGGTTTAAGTAATCAATTCTTTGATATTGATCAGAGGTTTGCATTACCCATAAGCCTAATCCACAAATCAGTCTTGGATTTACTGTGTTAACACAAATTATTGGGAATATATGACACAATCCTTATTATTATGCCTAGTAACTGCTGTTGGTAAATAACTGTTAATTAATTACAGTATCTTATATATTGTACTATAGTGCATCTCTCTAATTTCCTATGGCTATTGGGAAGGTAAACAGGAACTACTCTTTACTTGCCCATATTGGTGACCTACTAATGCCTTTGAAAATGGCTCATTCACACTTTGTCTCAACCTAATTCTTTGCTCTTCGAAACTTCCAATTATTTCAAACATAGCAATGGCAGTTATTCATCCTACACAAAATACAAAGTATTTGCATTAATATCACAGTTTTTTTTAAAGTAAACTGTATTTTTCCCAACTATACAAACCTGAAGTCCTTTACACTAGGAATTACTAAGAGCAAAGCTGGGGGTGGCCATTAAAACTCCTGAACATGGTGGTTAGGTAGTAACTACCGTCTCATAGGCAAGAGTCCTGCCTGCCTGAATCATAAACACTCCAATTTGCCTTTCAGCCTAGGTTTCAGATTGAGGGGTGGCATGAGGCATGAGCCTCTCCTGTTTTCCTGTTTCACATATGTGAGAAAAGCATTTGACAGAGTAAATTACCTGAAGCTGCAAAAAAGAGGCACACCTTTACATTTAATTGGCATTTAATTTTCCTGGTTCTCCATACAGCAATTCTGTGCCAAATGGATTACATGTTGTGGTACAAGTTTGGCTCCCTAATCTGGCTCTGGCAAGGGAGCACTGTCTCCTAACATCTATTTAATACAAATACAGATGCCCCTAATGTCAATTTGAACTCATTCCAAATCGAATACACTATCAATGCCAATGTAAAACAGGCGACATGAACTGCGTGAGACTGGCAACACTGATTGCAAGGGGGCTTACCATCTTGTCACCAAGACATGAAAGTGCTGCTTTTCCATTCTTACTGCTACAACATTT
The DNA here is from genome assembly GCF_040412425.1 of Macrobrachium rosenbergii. NCBI lineage: Eukaryota > Metazoa > Arthropoda > Malacostraca > Decapoda > Palaemonidae > Macrobrachium > Macrobrachium rosenbergii. Next base: position 21,327,442 of record NC_089764.1, on the reverse strand, counting down.
ATGGCTGTTCCATTTTGGATGAACTAGGCTATCCCTGAAAGGCCATTAGACTTATCATCGTTATTCACAATGACATTTTGAGGAGCCTCACCAACACACTTCGCTACCACTTTGCCACATCGATGCTCATAGAACCAGCTCCCTACAGGGCTCACTGATATTAGCCTAGCCTAACTTCATTGTGAATTATAGGTACATTGAATTTTTTCTGGTACAGTGACCATTCAGGTAAAGAAATGCTATTGATACTGTGCACTACTGCCACATGCCAGACTATACACGCTAGTACCTATTAGAGGTAATCATAGCCCAAAGAGATAGTGTTACTGACCTACAATTACTTAGCCTGAGCTACTGCGTTTTACCATCATTACTAAGGTAGGCTATGTGGTAAAAGTTTGTTTCCAGCCCAAACTCCAATTCCACATGAAGGCTAGTACCAATCATGAGGAAATAGTGATTCATCTACACTGTTTCGCTGTGTTTAGTACTTGCCCCTGGGGGATCAAATGTCCCTAACTGCATTTCGCAAAATTTAAACTTTAAAAAATCCTCAATTATTTACATACATTTTATTTTGGTAATTCTAAGCTGGCTGTCCGCGGTGAGTTAGCCTTTTTCCTATGTTATCTTACCTGTTGAACAAGATTTTAAAATAATATTTTGTCAGTCGGCTGTAACTAAAATGTAACTGACCCTTGAAAACTGCACGTCTGTACCAGTGGGTCGCACAGAGTCAAGGGTAAATTACAGTTTATCAGCAGCCAACCGGCAAAATATTACCTTAAACACTTACAAAGCAAGTTAAATAACATACAAAAACATCGACTGCCATAGTCTAGCTCCAATGCACACTATTCGAAGCTTTTGTAAACAGGAAACAAAACATTACCATTTCCGCTTTCAACTTGGGTGGCCTCTATAGGTCACCGTGGAAGAATGGCGCTGTGCGCCTTATCTGCATTTTTGCATTTTAAAAGATTCCTGCAAGCTTGTATGTTCTGGCAAGAGATAATTACTTTAAATTCTTGTTCAGCAAGTAAAATAACGCAGGAAGATGTCAATTGCCAGTCTCTCGCAGCTCTCGCTAAGCGCAGAAAACCAGCAGCTGTTGATTGGTAAACCAAAAGCTAGTGCATGCATATTAAGGCTTAGAATCAGTAGTACTAGTAATGAATGAAAGTGCCTTTGGAACGGCTCCCACTATCCATTTATTCGCCGTTTTTACACTTGTTTTTCGTGTTCCAAATGACATATATGACAGGAAATACAACAGTAAGGTACCCAAACCTTTTCCAAAGTTATTTACTCCATCAAAAACTCCAAAGTCCCAACAGGTCGCCCTTACTGTTAGCTATTCTCGAAAGGGTTTTATCACGCCAGTTGTAAGATAATTTACAGCTTCATTACAGCCAAGCGACAAAATATTACTTTAAATTTTTGTTCAGCAGGTAAAGTTCTATAGAAAAACGTCAACTGTCATAGCCTAGCTCACTGCGGACAGCCGGCTCAGTTCTACCTTTATTTCTTATATAGTGATAAATATGTTTGCAAGAATATTGTATACAGAATATTTTTTCAATTTTTTTATGAAGATTCGATATATACATTAAAAAATTGAGTACGCATGTTCAGACCGGATATGAACATTATCCGGCTATGTACCTAATGCACAGCCTAGACTAGCTTATATGAAATTAACCTTAAAAATTAACCCAGGGGTTACCAAGCCCACATGGGGTACATTTCCTATATATTTGGCCTAGACCTAAGCTATGTCACAACTACATCTTAGGCAATGTGACAGTTTTGTTACTTCGTTTGAAAACTAAATAGAGCTAAAGAAACACGTTAAACTTACAACATCTGACCTGACGATACCAAATAGAAACTTACGACCTCCTACTCTGTCCTTGCCTAGCCTATCCAGTCGGAAGACTAGGCTAATGAGTTTCAGGGCCATTTGGGTTCCTACACCTAATAAATGCCAACAACTTTCCCAATTTACCCAAAATTAACAAAATAACACTTGAATTAATGGGTATCAGGGCGTTTTCAGCACAATGCAAACAAACTATATGAAAGGGAAATACTGCCGACAGACATGATTGACATTCAACCGGCGGACCAGTTCGATTTCCTAAATCTCAAGCATCGGCTTAATTACGCTCTAAAACGGAGACAGCCTACATGGTTGAGTAACAGAATATATCAATAAAACAAAAGGCATCATAAATATACCTACACATCACATCAATAACAAAGAAGTTCTACTTACATAACATCAATAACAAATAAGACCATCAGAGACACTTAACGCTTCCTGACGCTCCTGTAACTGTGTGTAAGACGATCACCCAAGGATTCTGAAGGTTGAACGGTGTGAACCTCGTTTCCGCCGACCAATCAGGTGCCCTTACGTCATCAGATTCTTATACGAATTGTAAATGCTGAGTTCAGAAAACTTATCATTAATTTTTTCTACCTGGGGCATTTGGTAAATCTTGTAGCTTTATTCCGACGTAGACAAATGCAAAATATGATGTAACTGATGTCCTAAAGGGTATACTTACGGTAGATCAAATTCACACAAGCTTTAGATCTCGTAGTTAAAGCATTAGTAATAGAAGGGATATTACTTTGAAACGGCTCCTTCTATTCCTCCTTTGTTTGAGTTTGTTTAAGTTTATTGTCTCTGTAATACCATAAATCTTTTATAAATTCTTTCCTATTTTCAATTTCTTCGTCTTTCGACAGATCTGCAAACAGAAGGATATTAGCCATCAATTCCTCTTTATTTTCTTGATATGACTGCTGCACTAATCTATATCTATTTCTAATGTCAGTACAAGCTGGGCAGTGGGGTAAGATATGTTCAAAGTTTTCAGTTTTTTCTTCACAGCACAAACATTTTGTATCTTCTGTTAACCTATTCCTATCGTTTAATTCTAGTGTACCTAGTCTAGCCCTACTGATCAGCATTTTTTTTTTTAATTTTTTCAAACAGATTTCTTCTCGTATGTTTTCGTTATATTTTCTATAGAATTTTAAGGTTGTCTTTTCATTCATTTTTCTCTGCCATGCTTTTTGTCCCAGTTACTTATCATTTCTTTTAACTGCTAACCTTTAAGTGATTCAATTTGCTTTTTTGTCCCAGTTATTTATCACTTCTTTTAACTGCTTACCTTTAAGTGATTCAATTTTACTTAAATTTATGTTTAATTCTTTGAGGTACTCATTTATTTGCAGAATCCATCAGATAGAATAGTTTATTCTTCGTATCCCTTGAGTAGCAGGAAGAGGCCCTCTATTCTATTTCGGATCATAAAGCACAACTTGCTGTGTACTACCTTGGTACTTGCAGAATTGTTCTGTACACTTGGTTATCTACTTTTTGTAGTTCATTTATGTCTTTATTGTCGAGTTCCATGATTTCCATGGTATACATGAAGGATGGCATCCTTAATCCTTTCCAGTACAGTTTTCCTATTTTCACCCTTCTACAGCTTATACAGCTTATATTTGCCATGTGCTTTGTTTTAATGTGGGCTCTTTTTATTTGTCCTCTGAAAGCAGTCTTTCGTGTTGCTAATTCTTACACCTAGGTATCTTATCTGCTTAACTATTTTTATCCCTTCTGTGTGCTGCAGATTTTGGCCATTTGTTCGGTATGAGTAACTTGAATAAGAGGAATTGTATAAGCAGTAGGAATTTGCTTTCTACAAGGCTCCCTTTCTTTTTATATTTTGTCTATTTGTGCTTGTCTATTCTATCTGTGGTACCATCTGGAAAAGGTTAGACGTAGGATTATCGATTATCCATTGTGAAATAGACGTAACTGAAATCTGCAACCTCACCTTCTGTCGGTATTAATTCAATATTTTGCATTCATTTTAGCACAAAAACAAATTCATGCATAACAAAGATATGATTGTTATTTCGGTGTTCTCATAAAAGGTGGATATATTATGTTAACATTCTTAATTTCTCAAGAGCTAGATTTTTTGTTTATGTTTATGTCTTTTGTTTATGCTTAAGATAGTTAGGATACTGGCTTTTGTTTTATTTTCTTTACTTTGATCATCGAGGTGCTTGTACTAAATATGGCACCCATTTTCCACGTAAACCGATATTTGCCTGAAATAGAGGACCGCGGTAGCAGCCTACAGTTTTAAGAAATAAGGCAAGTATTAATACAATAGTTTTTTTAAATAATGCATAGTTGCTAATTAAGTTTCTAATTACAAGTCAAATTTTATGAACCATAAATTACTTAAAAAGTCTACCTTCAATAAATTGAAAGAAAACGAGACTACACTACGCAATAAAGAAAACTATATACTTTTGACAAACTATACTAAAATTAACTTCTGATTGTCTCGTTCCACAACCCTGTCATCTCAATTTGTTGAAGGGAAATTAAATAGGGGTTTATATCTTATTTCTTTTTTTTTTTGTTCATGAATTTATTGGTTACCAGAATTCACTGTGGCTTTTTTTCCAACTGGACCAAGACTTGAAGAAGAGAGATAGGACACACAGCTCCTACCCAAAAACTATCAATGTTAAATTTGCCTTTTTTTTTTATTAGTTTACTCTCCTTGAATCAGTCATTATTACTCAACATTTACATGATTTTTCAGGATGATTCAGTATCCAAATGAAAAATTGTATAGAATTTGTTCAGCGTGCCTTAAACCACCCAAAAATCGCATTATCTGGTAAAATATTCATAGTCGTATAATCCGCTGTTTATTTTGCGTGGCCAGTGATTCTTCTAAGACCAACACTGATGAGAACATGGCCAGATCTTTTGCACTATCATTACTAGGATGATTTTTTGTTGCTAGCATGTCAGCAGTGTCCCAGAGTCTTCTCTTTCAGACATAATTGTTGGAAATTGCGGTTTACTGTCTTCTTGCACTAGGCTCATGAGTGCATATGTCTCAAAAATTAATACATGTCATTAACATGTTTAAGTGCAGCATTGTCTCAGTGACTAATGCCTGAGGTTTTCAGTGTCCTTGAATATTGAACTGTGGAATAGTCTTGGTTGTGTTACTGATGCTCATGCACATTCGTTTAAAGGAGGCCATAATTTTGCTTGAAAACAAATTTGAGTCATTATCTTTTTTTTTTTATAATGCTCCTCATATTTGCCTTTGAGGCTTATTTTACGTTAATAATAATAATAATAATAATAATAATAATAATAATAATAATAATAATAATAATAAATGAAGTATGAACCAAAGGAGTTACCTAGGCTGGCATAACAGCGAGTTTGATCTAACTTTAAATCGAATGATCTCATCTGAGTAACTATGATGGCAATTTCCACTCATTACTATTTGAAATATATGAATAAATATTTTACCTCACCTCGAGGTCGAACCCAAGACCTCTCTGGTGAAAGATTATTTTGCTGCCAACTAGTCACAGAAGCCAGAGAAGATGAAACTTATGGACGCATGAGGAGTTACGAGGGTAGGCAGTACAGCTGCCATAGCGGTGAGTTTTACACAACATCCCGATGCCCTCAGATCAGGGATTTCGATTCAAATGCTATCACTTTTAGTACTAATGGGCTGGAAGTCAAGGTGAAACTCACTAGCATGTAACCTGTGCAGCTTGCACGAGTAACTTTTTAGATGCTGTAAATACTAAGATTCAACCATCTCTTATGAACTGTGGTAGCCTAGTCGTACCTCAAAATAGAAGTCCTGGGTTCAACCCCACTACAAAATCGAAATTTATTTCTATATTTCGTAACATACTGCGTGATGATTTCCAGTAGTAATGATAATCTTAAAAGCAGTACTTATTCACATGTATTCAAGTTCTTTCAAAACAAAACAAAAAACGTTCATTAAGATGGATTCAAGGAACTTCAGAGTAAGCGTTTCATAAAGATGAATTTTTGGGCCTTCAAAGGAAAGAAACGTTCCAGTGAGCTGGTTTCAAGTGGCCTACATTTCAAAGACAGGATGGATTCCAAAGCACTGATAACCAAGATAGTATTATTTGTGGAATCTCAAAAAGAAAATAACAATATTTGTAAAGTAATACCAGAAGCAAAGCGGATTTTATAAAGTTACCTTTGCAAACACACACACACACACACCAATACATACAACCAAATATTATTGTGATAATGTGTTTCGGCATAATCGAGTCTTCCTATTTTACTCGTTTTACTCTTTCCCATTGATTCATCTCACTGGCTTAAACAAAGTACATGGTATTTACCTCATGACAAAAACAACCATTTTACTGGCAATGTTTTGTAAATGGGATTATACCGTACTGGGTAATATATGCATATCCTTTTATACAACGTGGATCATAGCCCACACTGGCACACAGTTATGCATAAACTGTCTGTATTTTGAGGGACAATTAACATTTTACGTTTTCTTGAGTAATTAAGATTAAATTTTTCTCACAGCTACCCGCAACACCTGTAAAAGTTTACACACAACGCATACACACCCACACACACACACAATATATATATATATATATATATATATATATATATATATATATATATATATATATATATATATATATATATATATATATATATATATATATAAAACACAAGTTTTATGTATATAAATAATAGACAAACTGACCTCTGAAATTCTCACTTTCCTCATACTTTACGATATGCTGCTCAATTTTTTAATCTAAAGGAGAAATAATGAAAACCCTGTATAAGGATTCCAGTTATAAAAGCAGAACCTGACTTCGACAAAAATGTGTACAGCACTGATTGATTTAATTTGCTTTGGTGGTAATTATGGATTTCTTGTTCAGATGTTTGCATATTCATTTGAAAAAGTGAAATATCCCCGAACAGATATAAAAGAAGACATAGAATATTGTGATCGAAATAACAATATAAATTACAACTCAGTTTGGCAAAGAAACTGCATGTTTTCAAAGAAAATAAGACACACATGTACCCTTAGGCCGTTAAAAATTTCATGTTCTGAAGGAACGGCTCTTGTCTTAATCTAAAACCTTATTTTGGACTAGCCTACCAGATACAGTTGTAAGATACCATCAGCAAAAAAACTGTGACACGAAATGGCTTTGTCAGGAACAAACAGTACCTTTGTCACGCTTTCCAGACATGTCCTGCATCTTATCGTACGATGTGATAATGATATGTCACTAAGAAACTTTATGGGATTTTATTCTACAGCACATATCAAGTTACACACCTCTTCGTGGAGTTGCAAGACTTCTCAAGAGGATAAATTCAGTTCTGAAGAAACGTCGTTATCGCAAAGGCTACGGGCAATGTCATGTTTACGCGCGTGGCTTTCGCTAACGCAGCACTATCAAGAGGAAAATGATTCCGATCTCTGCTGACAAATGAATTCACCGAGGTACAATAAGAGAAAGTAATAAAATATGCCACTGAGCTATATTCTTTCCATGAAGAAGAGGGCACATTCCTTGACACGAGAGAGCAATACAGACAGACGGACAAACAAACAAAGACAGATTAAAAGAATGCAAAATTGAGAGTCAATAGAAGTGAAGAGCGAGAGACAACACTCGGCGTGAGTATCTCTCGGGTCCCTTCAAAGTGTTTCGGCACAATGCCCGGCGTCAGGAGACTCAGGAAAGGCGAACAAAAGAGACAAAAGAATATTCAATCGAGGCTCTCCTCCGTTTTATAAGTCAAAAAGAGACGAAAACGTCCCCGTCAGACCTTCATCTTCCTGGAGCGATGGAGGAGGCTGTTTGAAGGTCGTATTTTTTTTTTTCTAGCATAGCTAAGACTTTGATGAGGGTAATGAATTCTTGGAGAAGGGAGGGTAATTTATTGTTATGCTTATTTCATTATCCTTCTTATTCTTCACTTTGTCATATTCTCCTCTTCCTATTATTATCATTATTTTTATTATCATATTGACCGTAGCAGCTGATGCACATTTATAGGCAAAAGATCTGAAATATGCACTTCCAAAATTCTGATAATGTACGTCACATCACCTGCGACCTCATTGAATTTTGTTGAAAACTGAAAAAGATCCTTTCCAGAACCGTCATTAGAACATTAGTAATATTTCGCATGCATCATTTAAATACGGGAAAATGAAAGTTGTTGAACTGATGTCTATCCGCAGGCAATTTATGCATTGACGACCATGTTTATTTGGTCACGAAACTCAAACTTTGTAAAAGTTTCTATAACTTTCAGTCTATTAGTCAAAATTAATATAAATTTGGAAATTTGGCGCGCAGGGTACCGTTAATGAAGCAAAGCCGTTTCTGTTGATAAATAATTGATTTTACATATTATATCGCTTGACCTGGGGCGTGAACCCTGTGTATACTCGTATCTATCTATCTAAATGTATTTATATACATATATATATGTGCATATATAATACATCATATATATATATATATATATATATATATATATATATATATATATATATATATATATATATATATATATACACACACACACACACACACACACACACATATATATATATATATATATATATATATATATATATATATATATATATATATATATATATATATATATATATATGTATATATATACGTATGTATATATACATCAACAGTCAAACACTGGTGAATACAGCGTTTGCAAGGAAAGGACATTAAAAATTCCATAAAATTGAAATTGGAAAAATACGTGAGGTTCTTAAATTTTTGTAATGTGGAAGAGATACGTCGATGACGTGTTTGCGCTGGCAAATATAAATTCTGAGGTGAGTATTTGACTTTTTAGGTGTGTATATATATACAGACACATACACACCCAAAATGTTAAACTCTCCTCAGAATTTATAATTGCCAGCACAAACACGTCATCCACGTATCTATTCCACATGATAAGAAGAATCCCTACGATATAGACTCGGGAACAGCAAAGAAGTCTCAAGTGTTCCATAAGAGATTGCGACACCAAATGTCTGTTTGTGCCTTCCCATCATAACTAATAAAGGTGTCTGTCACGCATACCTTAAGAACCTCACATATTTTTCCAATTTCAATTTTATGGAATTTTTAATATCCTTTCCTTGCAAACGCTGCACTTACCAGCGTTTGACTGTCGACGTTAGCTCACTCGAATTTTAGTTTGTTGTTCTGAGATTTATACCTTCGGAAATTCCTCATTTTCTTCACAAGTAACGGAACAAAACGCGACCTCCTTGCACGCCGAACGCGGGTGATCCTTCCGGACACAGTAGGATAAAAGTATCCTCTTCCGTGCTACAAACGCGCTGGTCCTGAGTCTGTAAATGAAAGAGTTATGACGCACATTTGGGTGTTTGGAGAGGGAGGGCTTATCTGCTCGCCGATCGGCCAGACCTCGAAATCCCATATCTCCGCAGCTCAACAACGAGAGTCTGTCGTACCGCCACTTGTCTTTCATTTGCACTTATCTTTAATTAAGCCTTCTCTTACTCCCTGTTTTGTGTGCAAACGATCGGCAAAAGAGGGAAAGATAAGCATATCTTGCCGTAGAGTGTATATTAACGCCTTACCGGAGGGCAATGCCGTTTCTCTCTTCGATTTACAAGAAGCACTCTATCTATGACCAAATTAAATAGATGTAAGTACGCTAACGCTAAGGAGAAGTATAGATAGATTGAAAGAAAACAGAAAACCAAAATAACTCGTTTGTACATTAGAGTTTTCACGATAAAATATTATAGTAAAGAAGGTGTGATTATCGTAACTTCGATCATCAAATACGACTTCTGAATTTTGTCGGGAACTGATACGTGATTTGAGGCTGATTAAATCATTATACGCGTGACTGAACGCAAAAAGATCTCATTTTTCCGGCGACTCTTATGCTCAGCACAACATTTTAAATATATCTTCGAAAAAGAATGAAAAATATAAGCTTCCATACCAGTGACCTATTTTGTATACATGGTAGATTCTATTAAGACGACAGATCGTTAAAAGGTTCGAGTCTGGGAAATAGATGATTCTATAGAAACTTCTTGGGATTACGGATTCTTCTTCCAGTTGTACCGTGGAAAGATAATTTTCTATTATCGAACTTTTTCCATGAAAGCTATGTAGCAGCTTTTCCCAAAGGTCTCGTCAGTCCTTTTCCTAAGCCGTATAAAGAGAGAGAGAGAGAGAGAGAGAGAGAGAGAGAGAGAGAGAGAGAGTACTTTTGATCTGAAGAACTGGCCACGTCAAAGATGATATCCTCAGGAAATGAGGTCGTCTTAGCTGACGTCCATCTGCCAACTTTTATACCTTATGGGACATTGAGATGAATGGGAGGATAAACAGCGGCCTGAGAAAATTGCTCTGTGTGATTTAAGTTAGGGGAAAACTTCTGCTTATAGACGGGACTTTTTAGAGCAGTAGACATCGTCCTTGAATAAGGGGACCTGAGGAAATAAATGTTCCGTTGACTCTACCAGCGGTCCCGTGATCTCTTTTCAGTTGAAATGTGGGGCAGTTTTCTCAACAGTGTTGTGATGTTGATGTTCACAAGTTTAAAAGTTTGACAGCAACTAAAGTGCAATTTATTGTGCTTTATCATTTGTTCAGTAAAATTCTGATATTATGTTCCTTACATACTTGCTTGTTTCTTGTTGTTAAATTGCATCTTACGTGTTCATTTGTTAATTTTTAGCTGCTAAATTTCATGATATCTGAAGATCTTCAATTTACTGCCATCCTTTTCTTAACAACAGGCGTTCATTTCCATATTCGCTTGTCAATGTCCTTTTAACTTGTCACATGACAATGTTTTCACTTGACAACTGTGGACAATAATTTCTAACAATTGGGATCTATTTAAAAAGCTTTTGCAATAGATTTCAAGGTCGCTCTTGAGTGGCAGATGCAAGGGACAGGCCATTGCATAGTTACATAGTTATATATATACATAGTTATATATAGAAAATATATATATATATATATATATATATATATATATATATATATATATATATATATATATGCACAGGATCAGAGATCAAGCCCTCTCTCCACCAAGCAAAGTCCAGGCAGTCACTGCTGATGAAACACCATGTGAGTCTCCCCAAAACTCTCATACATAGCTGAACAATAAGGTCAAAGCCAGTAAGAGCTAATCATGTCAGGAGTAAGGACTGGACTCGGGAAAACCACACTGTTAAGTCCAAGAGTAACCAACTGATCTATCACGACCGTTTAGCACATTTTAACAACTTCTGTTTAGAAAAGCAACCATATATAATGTCATAATCTCATCACTTTAGAGAATTAATTTTCTCTCAGAACATACAGTACGTGTCTTTTATTATTTAATCAATATTTCTATTATTAGCATAAAGAACAAATTACATATACCTGTATAAAGATACCTTAAACGCTAAGAGCAACTTGACAAAGCGCCGAGTGCTTCGCTGAAATGAAGAGATGAGACGTCGCTTTTCCTGAGACTACGTAGCACCTGGTAGTCTACCACGTTCCTCTTTTACACTGTGATTCAGTAATCCTTTAATTGTTCCGTACAGCGACTACATACTTCTTTACACAGCTAAGCTTTGGAATTCTCTTCACGCTTCCGATTTCCCTTAGTTCCACAATCTTCCATTTTCTCAAGAGAAAACCTGTGTCTAATGTCTCTAATGTTTTCTTTATAAATTGTCCCCATTCTTTTTCTTTTCACCTTATAAAAATCATCCTCTGCAAGTGTTCCTATCTTTTCACATAGTTTCACACCTAACTCCCATCCCCCCCAACAAACCCCCCTAACTTTGCTCTATAAGCCCAGGAAACTTAAGCGTGATTATGCAAGGAAGAGTTATGCGCCATTCTGTAAAACTGCTCAGTCGTTCCATTATTTATAAGGCATGCCATTAAAAGCATCAAAGTCACGAGACCTCTTAACTGTATCTTTCTTTATCTTATTGCTCAAATGACCGAATTCCTTCCTCCTCAAAACATCATCTTTGAGGTGAAATTTACCCTCACCAACCATGCTCTAACTCCTGTTTCGGTAAGATAAACCCATTCTTGTTATTCAAGTTCAGTTTTGAGGGATGTTTTGGTCCTGATGATAAAATGATAATTCATGGATTCTGAAGGGTCCATTTTTACGCGCGACGAACTTTGATAGATGGTCAAGATAAAGAAGACATTTTGGGCCGCCTCTGGCCGTTGGTTCCTTCTCTCCTTATTTGGGTTATTTGAATTTCACGTCTTCTTCTTCCTCCACCCAGGATTTTGTTCTCTTAATATGGACATCTCACCTAAAGATAAGGGTTGGTTTCAAAATTTTTCTTTCTCTGTCTATCTGTATGTATCTTTCTGTAATCAAGATCATATAGGCTACAAGCATGCATTTGCACCCATTCATTCTCTTAGTAGTTGTGCATCAGATTTAGGGTTCTTTACTTAAGTATAATACTCACAAATATGTGGAAATGAATTTTTATGACTCTGGGATGAACACGTATTTTTCGTAAGTGCTGTTTTAAGCCACGGATGCTTAAAAATTTATATATCTATCTGTATATACTGTTTATACATATTCATATAAACATATACAGTATATACATGTATATATGTATGTATATATATATATATATGTATATATATATATATATATATATATATATATATATATATATATATATATATGAATATATATTTTTATATATATATATATTTATATATATGATTAAAAATTATATATATATGACTGGGATGAATACAGTATATTTTCATATATTGCTGTTTTATATACGGATGATTAAAATTTATCTGTATATCTGTATATATATATATACAGTATGTATATATATATTATATAAATATATACATATATATATATATGTATATATATATATATATATATACTTTATGTATGTCGTATAATTTTAGCCGTTTCCAATAAAATAGTGCGGCTTGAAAAAAAACAAGTTGCCAATTACTGCTATGAACTTTCTAAACTGAGAGCTTCAACAGCATGTGCTGCTTACCAGCAGAGCGTCGACACCATCCACATATACGGCACCACTCATCTGTATTTGCTTGACCAACCTCTTCAAGAAAAATGTAAAAAAAAGTCCCCCGTTCTAATACGACCAGCAGTGTATTCAGTAGGCATTATCTCGGCACCACCCTCCTCCTCCCTTCCAACACTTCTGAGTAATACTTTATTTTCACCAAATTCTCCATCCCAAAACACCCTAGCCATATTTTCATCTATGTCAGCCTTTTCACCACGCATTTTGGCAGAACTACGTGTCTTACTCTCGTACCCACTTATACGAGTATACTAATAGTATACTAATCGGAAGCTCATCTTAACAGCTGCCATATTTAAAAAAAAAAAAAATTTTTTTGACCTATTGATCCAATGTTTACGCTTCACTGCCACATTGGAGAAATGTCCTTTCATACAAGGTCTAGAAAGCTCTATCCTCTCTAGACCTTGCTTTCATACATGCCAACTTTTGCTTCCGCGGTCGCTCCTTAATACTACCAGATTTTTGGCGAAGATCATGCTACCTTCCTTGCTATACTTGTTCTTAATCATTCGCGACCAAAAATACTCTGATCTTCTAGGCTAAACTAGGGTTCTGGGGTCCTTATCTAGGTGCGGGGGCTTTGCCTCCTGTGGACCCCCACCTAACCTACCATAGGGCACTGTAAATTGAAATGAATATTGGTGTTGTGACCTAACCTATCCACACCTAACCTAACGTAACCTAAGGCGACAGGTCCTCACCTGGCCCACCACTAACACAAACTAGGTTACCAGTTCCTTACTTATCTTATGCGTGATGCCATTTTAAAAGTGTTCAATAAACGTTACCTTAATCACAATCAGAACTGCGATTCTCATATTTGTAGGGTATAAGAGGGTGGGGGGGGTGGCAGTATGTCCAATTTGCTACCACAGTGCATGTCTGAAACTTTCAAACACACCAAAATATAGGGAAGTCATATTTGCAACTTCATATAAAATAAAACTTACCAAACTGCCAAATGTTCAATAAACCTTACCTCGATCAGGCCCTGCATAAATCGACTATCATGACGATGTCAAAGCGCATTCATGTCCTTTCACTCTTTATAAATTTTCCCCACCCAAAAACCCTTATCTCCCGCTGTAATTCCCAATAATTTTGGGATACAGGGTTCCAATAACTCTAATCTGCTGATATGTTACCAAATGAAGGTCAGAAAAGTTAAAAAACTAGAAAAAAAAGATACAAGGGACAAGATACACGTCTGCACCATAGGACCAATAACTACCAACTGGAGCCGGTTTTCCAAGCAACACTTGAATTTCAAAATCCAGCTTATTTGGTGAATCTTAAAACAAAAGAACCAATCATCTTTCAATATCACTTAAACCAGTCATCTTTCAGCATTATTTACGTACTTACATTTCCATGTGAAAATTGCAAAAGACGTTCCAAATGCACTTGCCAACCTTACCCACAATGCACTAGGACAAACAAAATCCGATTATAAAAAGTCCAAGTAACATCATTCGTCGGTGAATTTGGGGTAGATTTCAGTATGACTTTTGTATAGAGCTCACAATGAGACTCAAGAGCACAGCATCAAATCTCCAATATCGAGTTGTGGTATCAAACTAAAATAATACCGATTTCTTATCAGTTATACGAACAGCAGTCTATTCTTATTGCTTTTCTCCTGCTTCCCATTTTCATCGAGTCTCAATTTCATTTCCCATCCCACTGTATTTTATTCATTCCATCCTAATTTTACTTCATATAACATTAACGTATTTCAACCACAATTTAGCAGACGACCAAACAAGGCATTATAATCCCTCTGACTTAGTGTTAAGACCGTAAAGACCGTTTGACAGGTCTCCGGCCGTTTGATGTAATTTTACCTTTTCCAACTGTGTCCCTAATTATAGCCTAATCTTCATATTCGTACAGCTTTCTCCCATAGGTTCTGCACCTGGATGTCTCAGAAGAGTAAGCAGATACAGCTTTAAGGTATTAAAGGTATTGTGATGAGGAAATCTTCCGCACAGGTTGTTCATCTTTAATTCAGCAGCTAAAGAATAAATTTTTGCAACGATTCATTATTTGTTTTTAATTCGTTTTTAATTCTAGGTTAATCATATGAGAGGAAATGATGGATTTTATACTCAAACACGCACACACATATATAATATATATAAATTACATATAAATTGTAAGGTTTTTGCTCCTGGCAAGCTCAAGTTTAATAATAAACAGAGCAGAAAGAAGACTGGAAAACATCTCTTATTGTATTTTACAACAACGTTTCAGGAATCCATTCCCGTCATCAAAGCTACAGTGAAATTAATTTGTACGATCCAAAAACTTGCTTGAATAGCTTATACTTTGATAAAATATTTAGTTGTAAAAGTAAAAAAAAAAAAAAATACACATTATACAGGATTAAAAAAAAACGCACCATGCAAAAATGTTTCCGGACTTACTGTTTAGAGCCGTGACTGGAAACCAAATGATTTGAAAAGAATACTCGGAAAAAGCGATAGGTAAAGACAAAGGAGTAATGTACTTAGGAAATGTGGTAATGGTGTGGAAGTAGTTTGATAATTTATGAAAAGGCGCCAATTACTCACCTCTCTCTCTTTCTCTGTCGCTTTACCTGTCACACAACCCTGTACAGTAAGCAACGATGTTCCTCTTATAACTCTAACTCTCATAGTCAATGGTCTTTTCATTAACTTTATCCCTGATCACACTATTTCAAAAACTTCGCCATGTTTTGCAGTTATCTCATGCTCCTTTATGTTAATCAGTACTGGGTCTGACCCCTAAAAGAATGACGGAAACTAAGAACATTTGTATTTACTACACGCATAATTAAAAAGTTCACCTCAAATTCCATGCAAAGAAATTGAAACGTATTGTGTCTGTCCCCAAGAAGCCACTCGGCCGAAGGAGGACTACAGTACTTACTAAGAATGTTTGTATCGATGAGTATTCTCCTATTTTTGGATATTCACAAAAAGACAGCAGGCTTTTACGTGCTTAATTCTGGGCTTTTTGACTATGTGGTTACATGACCTCTGTCAAATATCGTTGACTTGACGATTCAAGAAGAAAGGAAATGTGATAAAAGTGACTGAAATGGTAGCAGCAGTTTCCAAAAATGACGCAAAAATTGTGGAAAATAAACTGCTCAAATTATTCAGGAGGGATGAAAATGAAACTCCGCGACATATTTTGTAAACGTTTATTTTTGTAAATTTTCAGAACCCTGTATTATGTACATAGGAATGGATTTCCATAGACACTCGACACAGACTATTTCTGTAACACTATACAATGAAGACTTACCCTTAATAAACCTGATTGTTTCTTGTTCATGTTTTCCACATCTTGTCTATTGAACGATGATGAGGGGAGGGGAGAGGACGGGGGAGAGGGTAGGGGAGGGGAATATGTGACACCAACGAGGGTTAAATACTTACAAACGCTATATGTATATATATATATATAGATTTATTTAGTTATCTTTTTTTTAAGGCCCACTTTCTCGTCACTTATCTATGAACATGAAAACATACATATATTTATATCTTTCTTATATACGAACACCTATTAGCACAGGGTTAAGATCTGTTCCGCTCACCCTGACTCTAATTATTATTACAAAAGGAAATTATTTTTTTTTATCACATCCAAGAAAACTACATAATAAAGAGAGAACATATCTTCTTATCAACCAATGTATAAAAAAAGCTCTTTGGTATCGATTACAAACTGAAATCTGAAATGAGAGAGAGAGAGAGAGAGAGAGAGAGAGAGAGAGAGAGAGAGAGAGAGAGAGAGAGAGAGAGAGAGACTCGTTGGAGATACAACTGCATGCTACCAGTTCCTCGATCTTTTGCACTTTCAAAGGTCAAGGGTCAAGTTTATCAATGACCGTGAGTGACAAGCTTGGTACGTATTTCTTTCCAGTTTATTAATTTTTGTATTTGTTTTCTCTTGTTTTAATGCTTGAATGGGGTGAAATTTGCTCCGAGACGAAACCCAACAACCTTTTGATAACCTTAAAGACTAAATAACAAAAATGAGAGATGCAACTAATATCTGTAAATATTTATAATATTCAATGTCATAGGCTGATACTTGAGCATTCTTAATTTAGCAATACTGATCAAGTGTCTTCAATTCATCCTACGTACCCCCATGCAGTTGCTATTTCTTTGTAATATAGCCAGAATTATAATGAAAAAATTGCGAACACCAACATTTACAAGAGACTCAAAATCATGCATAATTTTCTGGGTTTAATATGACGATTACAGTATGAGAAACTAGGAAACCTGTGAAATTATATGCTTTACACCCACCAAAAAACATTGGACTGATAACGTGTACATCAAATTGGAATGGGGTCACGAAAAAGCCATGAAAGCGTATTTTTCAGTGAAAATTTCAACGAAACGTTAAACAATTGACACAGTTAAGTAGATATGTTATCTTGGAGAATGGGTTACTAACAGGAAAACATATAATATTGTTAACTTGATTATGAACATTGTACAAACTGCTGGATACTCTGAAGCGCGGGAATGAGAAAAGTAACAAGCAGGACAAATAAGTTTTTTTTCTCAGTAAAGGATTATGAGTTTATTCAGACCAGTAGATAACGGAACATTTGTGTCTCGTATTTGCTAAAAGTCACGCACACACTTCGGTAATATACTCGAGGTACAAACACACGTAGGATTTAAAATTCGTTTTATGAGAAACATTACAAAATCACTCACTGTCTCACACACGCGAGTATAGAATGTATATATATACAATATCATGAAGTCGTTCCTTCCACATACACATCGTCAGCAATGGGAATACTAGTTCTACTATACAAATTTATATTGAGTATGTATTCTTATGGAACGTGCCGAAAGGCTACCATATATCTCACTGGCAAGCTTCCAAAGAATAAATTGTCCGTATTTAAAAAGGAAAGAGAGGAAATTGGTATAAAACTTAACAGCCACATAAATGACAAATCAGTGATCTGTCATAACAGTTTCCCAAACTCCTACGAAAGGGTGTCATTCAATTCATCTTATCGTAGCTCTACAACCATTGTATTGTTATCTACTGATATCAATAAACCAACCCCCGGGTAATCCTTATATTGAGAAAGTACATATTTACCTTCTAATAATATTCTCTAACTAAAATTAAGTATGATTGAACAGGAAACAGTCGATTTGATGTAGCATTGTACAACAGAGTGAACTTTTCTCTCCAGGAGTTCTTTCTCTTCAGTCCTTCGTACGACAACCTAGAGCAGAAGGAAGTTATTTTCACTTCAGAACGCAACATGCAAACACCAATGTTCAAAGCAGACAATGTGGAATCGTTTGGTGTCTTCAAAACCAAAAGGGTATGAACTATTTTTCACCTCTGAATGAAATTCTACGGGTGATGCAGAAAAGAGATGGGCCTACGAGTATGAGTTTCCTTAAACCTAGAAGAAAGTGATTTTAGACAGAAGGGAGGTTTTGGTCCTGGCCGGCGACTGAGAGAGGGCAGAGATTCAGGAATCAACCATAACGCTTTGTGTACAGAAATGAATAAAATGGAAGTTTGGAACTTCACGAAGTTAACTTACAATGGGCATTTTTATATTACCTGAAATTATAGAATTGCAAATGAAATAAGCGCGCACACACACACACACACACATATATACCATCGTTTTTATGAAAATAAGAAATCTCTACAATAAACTCAGAAGTTATTTCGTTCCTAATATCCTTGGATGCATGTTTCCACTGAATTCCTAGAAAATCCGAATCGGAAATAAAATGTAAAAAATACACCTTCTGAGTCCACGTCCAGTCAAAAGGAGTAATGCATTAAGCGCCTTTAAAGAATTACATTAAACATAAAATTTTTATCGTTTTTTGTTTTTTCTCCTTTATTCTCATTGAGAACTTGTCAAGCCGAAAGCATTGGAAGGCCAGCCCCCTCGGCCTTCCCATAAAAATGGGAGGGAGAGAAGAAAGCGATAATGATATAGGATAACAGCATACAAAGACATACAGGGAGATAAAATTCCGATGAAAAAACTGCGCGAGTGAACGAAAGAATTCAAGAACATCTCGCGATTCCGATTCTTGGAAAGGCATCGGAAGTCACAGGCATCTCCTCAGGCAGTCTAACTTTCAGCTTCTTCCTAATTGGCTCTTTTTAGCCACATCTACCAATATACGTCTTGGTATTAATTAGGCATTGAGAATACAGGCTGCCAGCGCCAAAGACTTTTTTATTTATTTTTTTTTCTCCTACCGGGCGGGCGCGCAGGCGAGGAGTCTGATAAAGGCTGGGGAGTGAGCAGTGAACATGATGATGTGAACGTTTCTTTGCTGGCAAAGAAAATTCGTTGTCATTGGGATCTGCTGAAAAGTTATATAGAACATGAGGACCACTGACACAGAATCTGGACCTTAATCATACTTATGTATATGTAATTTATATATAATTTACTCATCTGTCTGAATATAAGTCACGTGATCCTTTGACGGTATAGCAGTATATTTATATATACATATACATAAATTTACATTTGCAAACACCAACAAACTCTCTCTCTCTTCACACATACCTCTCACACGTATATATATATATATATATATATATATATATATATATATATATATGTATTCTCACACTTGTATTGTATATGTATTCTCACACTTGTCCTGTTGCACTGTTCACTGGCAGACTCTCTTTCACGAAGTATCTGGTAATTTAGGGATTTTCAATGCAATTAACCGTAGCTCCTCTTCCTCAATGAATTAAGCATGGTTGTCAAGCCACAATAAATCTCTTTAGAAGAGATCAGGTTACACAAGCTTGCTGGACTGAGAATTGAATGTCTTGGTGTTTGCTAATCATTTCCTGGTAGACTTCTTGCGTCTGATGTTGAAAGACTGACGGGGGAAAAGTTGCTTATTGCCAAAGTTATGCATGAACACCATTTCATACATAATTTTGTAATTCAATAATCACAATGAATGTAATTCAATATTGCAATGAATATTTTCCAGATGGACGAGAAGCGAAAGGAAAAGAAAGCAGTTAAGGGGAGGAAATCAGATGTTTCGTAGACTCAAAGACACGAGATGCAGATCGACGTCGTCTTACAGGTCCTGCAGGAGGGGGGGCGACTACCGAAAGAAGGAAAGGGGCGTTCTAAAGAAGCTGGTGGGACTCAGTGGCGGAAACCTAAACATCCCCCAGTGGCTGGGCGAAAGGGACTTGGAGAGCGTTTTTGTCCATAAAAAGAACATTCACTAGTCCATTAAGCTGGCAATGTTCTGCTTCTGTATTTCAGGAGCTGAAGAGATCATTTTCAACATGATGACATTTTAACATTTAAATGTGAAATGGATGAAAGGATAATTGAACTTAAGACGTAAAAAAATTAAGATAGAAAAATAAACCATTCGGAGAGATTCGACTGAAACCTGAGAGGAAAAAGTTCACTATGTAATTACTTGGCAGCAGAATGGATGTGTCAAAAAGGACAGTCGTTATCTATCATGTTCCAGTAAAAACAATGGCTCACACGCCATTATCAGACCCCATAAAACGTTCTCTTTACAAAGGACTAAAGTCTAACATTGTCATCATAACATGAAAATTATTATGTGGTCAGTGATATATCTACAAAAAAGTACATTTTGCCTCCGCTATTGGGATGATATACACCAAATATATTCATTTCTTCACAAAAAAGAAGGAAAAAATAAAATCAAATCTACAACAGCGAGTTCAAAACTTCATTCAACGGCTACGTTGCAGGCTGTTTTGGGCACGAGAGAGAAGAGACCACGAAATCTGCATAAAGTCATTTATTAAGTCGTTAAGCGAGACAGAGGAAACCTGAGATATCTGATGATCCTTATCTTGTTACGGGAATAAAAGAAATCAAATAAAGGAATAAAATCTACTCTCTGAACTGAATATTCACCTTCTCGCCGAAGTGCCAAGAGGGTCCATTTCATTTTCGCTTGTGAAATTTTACCCGAAAATTTCCCAAATGAAAATTAAAAACTGCTGACGGAAAAGTTTATGCCTTACCCCTTCTTAGTGCAAACTATTGTGAGCCTAATTGATTTGAGCATCAGTTGGTGTTTTTTAACATTGCGCAGGCAAAAACTCTTAATTTTTTGGATGAGTGAATGTTCGTTATTATTCATACAAGAACACGTTTCACTGCATAATGCTAAAATATATATGATATTAAGATCTTATGCTTACCAGGAATGCAAACTGATTGCAAAATCAAAAAAAAAAACAAAATAATAATAGATTTAGGTTTTGCAAATGCACGTGTAATACAGCGCTTTAAAATTACATTAATTTTCTCTTGTAATGCATAACAGTATTTAACTAAGTCATTTTGAATCAAACACGTGCATGTAATCATATAACAGCTTATGATGCAACTTTGCATATCTCGTGATCTCGAAAACAGAAGAAGAAGAAGAAGAATTCTCAGAAAAGTATTTATAAGCAAAAACTTATAATAAAAAAGGCGGTTACAAATCGTGGTGGATTTAACTTGAGCTCCAGCTTGGGACTACGCAGAAGTGGAAGGCGTCGTGGCTGCGACCAGGGCGGTCGCTAGGGCGGGAGCCACCGGCGAGTAGGGTGACGGCGGGTAAGGGCGGCTGCCTGAGGTTTTGATGAAGGAGGTGTTCAGGGTTGACACGACAGGGGTAACGATGATCTGCCGGAGGAAGACTCGAGGTCAGGCTCTTCGAAAGTGAACGAATGGATGAATGAGAAACTAAATCGACAAACAATTAAATAAATAAACTGAGAAAACGAATGTCCACGAAAGAGGGGAAAAATGTGGAGAATTATCTAAAGACTATCAAACGATAAGCTACACTCATTCGCGGGCCTTTCTCAGTCAGATGCCACAGTATCGTAAGACCAATGAAACATGCTTCATAAAAGAGATGTGCTTGAAACAGGATTCTGGAATCATAAGGGAAGCTGGGTCGGTGGTACCCAGGGCGGAGAGGGACGTGGTCGAGAGGTTTCGAAGGAGTGCAAGTAATGAGAATTTTTTTTTTTTTTTTTTAAATTCAGAAATAAGGAATTTTAAAGAATGATGTTTCTGGGAAATGAGAATTGCATAACGAAGGAAACTTTACATGTTCTTAAGGAAAGGGAAAAGTGTAATAAAACCTTACGTTAATATGAAAGGACAATGCCGGTCAATGAACATATAAATTATCATAGATTATCAGTTTGACATAAAGAAATGAGGAATAATTGGGTATCGATAATTAATTTTCGATCTGGCCTATGGACAGAGCCGCGTGTTAATTTACGCAAATGAAGTTACTCTTCGATTTAAATGACATCTTCTCATTTTAAATTAATTGAATTTATAGACCATTTTAGAACACTACCCGCGTCATATCAGGAAAGTCTCCAACTTCATGAAAGGAGGACTAATTACTATTGAATTAAAAAAACTATGTCATTTTAAGAAGGAAAACAATGGAAAAGTGACAGCAAAAAGGAAAATCTTTCAGTTTTTTCAAGCCGATAAAAACGTTCTGAATGCTTTTGATTCACTGAACGAAGATCAAATCCTGGGACCCCACACGCTTCCCCACACTGCCCACAAACCTGGCACTTACAGGTACTTTTGTTCGTCCTGGGGAAGACTTGAATAATATATATATGTATATATATATATTACATACATGTATTGTAAATTAACAGAATGAATGAATGCAATTTCAGAATTCAGAAGTATTTCTATTTCATTAAAGAGAATGACATAGTGCACAGGTGACACTTGTACGATAAAGTTTAATTTAATGCGTCATTTTGCAGAGACCTCATGTAACAGAAACTAGGGCAAAAGGTTATTAATCAGAAGTCATGTTATAACAGGGTAGTCAAGGGAAAAAGGTAAAGCCAGTGAATTAAAATATGCTTGGTATATACAAGCAGATATTAGTGGAACTTAATCACTAACAAAGCTAAAATTGCAATGGTTATATAAATAAACAGCAGTTACATTATGGAATGATCTCAATAAATCGTAAATGTGCATGCAAAACATAGAACAGGAAACAGATGAATAACGCATGCACCGTAGACGTCTTCACATGCAAATTGACGACATGTCATGCGGACTGTCGTGAATATTTGTACAAATATACATCATAATTAATTTATAAACAACAATCCTTATGGATGAACCATTTCTCAAAGGTTTTAAACTTTGCGTGTATTTACCCGAATGGCACAGATTATATCAAAATTTTAAATTATTCTACTGTCTGGAACTTTATTCTGGACACTAAATCCAGATGAAGTTCTGGATCCTCCACAAAATTATATCTCTAGTTTATCCGTTATCTGATTATTCACCGAATCTTATTTTCAGCTCTTACAAACTTTATAAGGTACTGTGGTGACGGAGCGATTGACGAACAGAAAGGTAACTATCAAAATCAATCCACTGAATGGAAAATGCATAATGAAGAGTCTCTCTTAAAATTACTTTTGGTAAAAGATTGCTATAATTTCTTTTCCAAAGAGGAAACAGACATAGTTTACCAAACTCAAGCAACGTGGGATCATGTCATTACGTAGATGGGAGACTATCTGTAATAAAGGACGCCGTCGACACATGAGCCCCTTGATAACCCATAAGTTGGGCGTGGGGCTGACAGCCTCATCCATTTTCCACTTATGGGATTAGCTCTATAAGGTGTCCTTTTGTTTCTGCATGCATTTTGGGGTGAGGTAGTTAGCCCCACGACGGCGCTATGGGTTTTCAAGGGGCTTAAGCGTCATGGTGTTTGCCATTTCTTCTTTGAAAGAAATGTAACATGACTTTTTAATCAAATAGAATTCAAGTGATACACTCCATCTTGCATTTTCCATTCAGTGCAAAATCACTGAATGTGGGCGGGAAGCATGGACATCTTTTATATATACGGTATATACACATAATTCTGTTGTTAACACAAAGTCTTCCCTCTAAGGCGTGAATGGTCCCGAATGGCTGGCGCCTTGAGGTTCTCAGGAATTCTTTAGGAATCAATTTGCTGGCCCCATGGTCTATTCTTAATTCAGCCGCCGTTGGACCCACCTTCAGCTGGGATGACTGGTGGCGGTAGAGCCACAAATCTTATTATTATACACACACACACATATATAATATATATATATATATATATATATATATATATATATATATATATATATATATATATATATATACACACACACACACACATACAAACACCAATACTCAATACATGAATGAACTGGGTCGAGGAAGAGAGCGATACAAAAAAAAAAAAAAAAAAAAATGAAGTCAGTGACACGTTCACCCTTTAACTACTCGTGTGTCTGGGATATTATTGTCCTCCTTTTCCAATAACGCTTCCACTCCATTTAGCTTGAAATTTCTCGGTTTCCCGCTCCTCGATCTTCCTGAAAATTGCACCCGACCGCCCTACTATTCTTGCCATGACGCTTAGCCTAACGTTTCCATTGTATTTACGTTTCTCACCCTTGCACTTATTCCAAGCATACTTCTGAAATAATTCTTATCACCAGTTGGCACTCTTTTTTCCTTTATCTCATACAAGTTCCACATTTAATTTCTTTATCGGAGAGTTTCCTTAATATTTTTCTTAGACATGCCTAATTTTTCTTTCACAGTCTTATCATTTATTCGGAAAAATTTGCTGAGCTGGTTTTGCTTTCATTGTCGGATCTAATTTGCGATTTGCCTCTTCTCTTATTTAAACGCCAACTGTTACATTTACCTCCTAAATATCTAAGTGAAGCAACCACTTCAATGCTCTATGCTCCTGCACTCTATTTACCTTTATAATCTCATTCCAATTAATATCTACTCACAAGTTTCTGACGTTTAGACATTTCAAGTCTTTCAACCAATCCCCTCAACTTCCCTTCTATATTACCTACTGATACTGTATCTTCTGCTGACACCAGTCACAAGTGTCTGAAAATCAATTCTACACCATTTTTAGTATCATCATAACCATCATAATTTCTCTTATGCGATTACAACCTAAGTATCTAAGTCCGTGGAAGCCACACACAGCCTTACTTTTCTGTTTTACATTGCCAATTCACTTTTTCAAATCCCTCTAACTTAAAAAAAAAAAAACCTACGAAACCTCTTCCGAGGTATATTAAATACCGATATTACCATCTGAATCTCAGTCTCTGATTATCAACTTTCCTCTTTTACTAAAAAAACAACTATTTCTTTCCGTAAGCCTTCCAGACGTTTGTCACATACTCTGATCAGCCAATCCAATGACATGTTCACAACAGTGCTGAGTCTGGTCAAAAGTTTGATGCGTGACCACCAAAAGAGTCCAGAACCTAAGCCACATGAAGTCCAGGGGGCAGAGAATGGGGCTTGCAACCTCATCCCAAAATCATGTGCTGGAAACTTAAAGGGTAACACTGCAGAATGCCAACCAATCCAAAGAGAAGGGGTTTATATATAAATCTGTATATGTATCTATGTATAACCACTTTTGTTGATAAATTTAATGAACCACTTTTGCTGATATATTTAATGATCACCTTTTATCTACATGTAAAATTACTAAATCCATGTTACTTTTATTTAATTAATTTCTGAATAACGTATTTGCTCAAATTAATTTTAACGGAACTTCCTACCAGTAAGCATACTTCAGACCCAGCCAACTTAAACATTATCAAAGACATAACAGAATGGGTCGTGGCCTTAAGAAAAAACAAAGAGGTTGTTTCCGGTCTCCAGAGACAGATAATCACAAATCTCTTGTACAAAAACGGCTATAAAGTCCCCTGGATAAATAGGACAGACGTATTCCCTAGAACAAAGACCACCCAATTTATAATTCAGTATGAAACACAGACAAGGTATTCCAGGATACGAGGAACATTCGCTCGTGTCTGCATCCCATTACAAATCGCACAAGCTCTCTCGTCTGCAAGATAGCACAGACAACGCAACCATTCATTTGTCATAAACTTCTCAACCCTTCCACCCAACAATCCCAAACCCCCATCCCCCCCAAAGTTCATTTTATATGTGAGCTAATTTGCGAGTTGTAGACGTAATGAAACAGTCGCGTCTATCCTTCCTTTTCATTGGAGCGGAGTCAACTCTGCGGGATTCATTTTTTTATCTTTTACGAGACCAGCTTTATCAACGCTCGGTTTCCCTTCGCTATAAACTTCACTGGATTTATGGGGTTTCTGCCATTAAGTTAATGGAAAAATAGTAGATGGGGCAAAATCTCCGGCGCGGGTCTACTTACTAACGGCTACGGGAACTGCTTTAATAGGCAAACAAATTACAAATAAAATAGTGGGCGAGAGAGGACTGCAAATGCCAAAGGACAGTAATGGACTTACTCAAAATACAGAAAACAATATCATCAACAATAATAATAACAATAATAACAGTAACAAAGTTGCTTCAGTTAACCTACAATGAGGATTGCCTTTCACATTAAATAGATCACCATACGTTGCCTAATGTCGAATCAAGGGTTTGGGAACGAGAAAAAAGAAAAAAACAAATGAATTGCGAGGAAGTTGTCAAAGATTCATCTGGCATCATCCCCTCATGCAATTTTAATTATGGAATATCATAGCATTACAAAACTTTGCGACCATGCAACAAAACTGCAACTCTAGCTACAAACTCAAAGTAACCAAGCATCCAATTGAAACGATCAGCTGATGCTACAGCATTAATAAACAAGATGAAACAACCCGGCAAGCACTTAAGAACATTTTGGGCATGCGCAGTGCTGGCACACTCGAGAATCCATGCATTCCAAGCTACACGCAGCAGGCAAAACGAGCAAAAGAACTGCACAGCCAATCTTAATAAAGAAGGGTTTTCTCTGGCAGGTAGAACAAACGTATTCAGGTATTCTTAAAGAGCATTTTCCAACAAAGTGAATGCAGAATAAGAATTCTAACTCTACTCGAGAACTTTGATTTGGTGGTGTTCTAACATGCAGGGTCGTTGCAGGAGACTGGGAGTTTTCTCTTTGCTTTTTTATGACAGCCTCGATGATGCTGGCTCAGAAATCTAAAAAATAATATTATGGGAAAAGATGAACGTTTTGGGCATGCAGCAAGCATAATGGAAAGAATATGATTTATTTTTTACATAGAAAAATATGTTTATGCAACACACTATAATTTTACGTGCGTGTACTCGCGCGTTTGACATGCAAAATTGAAGCATTCAAGTAAGATGTAAATATAAATATATATATATATATATATATATATATATATATATATATATATATATATATATATATATATATATATACGCATGCAAAAGTAAAGCACTGTAAGGTACAAAATACCACATGTTAAAAGAAAAGTCCATACCAGCACAACAAGCATGCGAATGCTGAGGGCGAGATCAAGCAAGCACGTGGGCATGCAGAGGCAAGCAGCAAGGGTCGAGCTCTCATTCTCGGGAAAAGAAGACATACCGGACGACGCTCTTTAGGCAGGTGTCCTCCCCAGCAAAAGGAAGACACCGGGGTATATTTTTGTTTGTAACGGGAAGGTGTTAAAGGTGTAGTAGTCAACCGGGGTAGAAGTAGAGGTAGAAGAAGTAGAAGAAGAAGCCCCTGGGTAGATCTTTGTCACCAGGAGGTTGAGGCTAGGGTTGAGGCCACCAAAGGCGAAGCAGAAGACGCCACCGAAAAGATGCGGTGCGTTGGGAAAGCCGCCTTCGTGTGCGAGTTTTTTTTTTTTTTTGGGGGGGGGGAAGGAGCAGAGGGACCACAGAGCCAGAATTAACGCGAAAGAAGAACAGAAGAAGAAGAAGAGTCACAATAACAACACAAGATTAAACAAGGGACGCCACATTGTGTCTTAGCTCGAAGTTAAAATTGCGTGACATCATTTTTTTTTGTCCTGCTTCTGAAAAATGTGACTTCCTATTTTCTCATTTATTTTAGACAATTCAGTTTTTCGTTGTCTCTTGGCTTTAAAAAAAAAACATAAATTCGACTTTTATTTTATCTTGATTTTGCAAAAGTCACTTTAATTTTCTCTTTTTTGAACTAAACAGAGACAACTGTATATCTAAGTATGGAATGCACAACTGATCAAAACACGAATAATTCTTTTTGTGTTCATGAGGATGAGAGATAGGGTGTAATAACCGAGGGTGGAAATTCTGGGCTAATATTTTGGGAGGGCACAATGATCAAGTGGGCATAATGCCATATGGGGACTTAGGGATGATTAGGAAGACTTCCAGGGTACTGGCAGCGTCAAGGGATGCTTTATACGAGGATAAAAATCAATTCAGAGCTTACTGTATTATGCCCGTCTAAAATTCAACTCAAAGGGTCAAAATCGAAAATGACAGAGTAAGGCAACGAACCTAATCAAAGCAAGAAGACATTGCAATTAAAGTGACAGACGAAAAGTGACAGACAAGACAAATGCAAGAACAAGGACGCCGCTATCTTGCTTCCAAGGGCTTTAGGGATGCTTTGGTGAGGGTGGGTTGGAAGGGGCGGGGAGGAGGAGGAGGAGAGGGGGGGCGTTTGCGAGCACGACTGACTTACGGAACACTGACAAAAACAAAAGACAAAAACAGTTTCAAAGCGGTTAGATACGACCACACAGAACGCATGGGGGGAGGGGGGGTAAGCAAAAACACAAAGCATTAGTCTTCAGCAACTTTCGGAGGAAAGTAGACTTGAAGAAAACGATAGACGGGGGAAGAAGGACGAGTAAATGCCAAAGATGTATACTAGCCAGTGACAATACTAGTCAAAAATGGGAACACACAGAGAAGGCAATAATAAAACACGAGAGCAGGCGAGGTGTCGAAGGCAATAAAAATAGGAGACAGAAAGATGTGGGAGAAGACGTAGTGGGGGAAAGGCGAAAACCATATTCAGGTATGGATAAAAATGGAGGTCGGGACAGGTGAGACTTTTTGTGGGGAAAAGTGGGTCAGAAGTCCTCGTAGGGGTCACACTGAAACACAAATCAAAGAAAAAGGAATGCTAAGACATCCAGGTTATCATAACAGTGGTTATTCATGGAATGATTAATGCTTTTAAAAAGAGAGACAGTATTTTTGGAATTGATAGGTAGCGTTATTTAAGTAAAATAAATTTACTTGAATGCATTTTAATATTATTTACCAACTCCCAACAAAAGACAGTCGCAAAGGGTGAATTTATTTCTGGACTTAACACACGAGAGAAACTAAGACAGGAGTCCATATATACTCTAATTACTGTATGAAAATTTTCAGTATATATATGCATTGTCATAATACCATTTACCTTCATTTCAAATCCATTCCTATCTGAAGTGGCAGAAATACATTAACATATCATCTATGAGTAAATCTAAAAATAATAACATTTAAATTTATACCTGTAAATTATTAAAAAAAAACATTATGGTATTAGGAAAAGACAGTTTAGATAATATTGAATGTGTATGATACACAATTTAGTTACAGGGTGATCCTGCAAGTATGTAAATTAATTGTAATGTATGAACCATGTATTAGACGAACCATGTATTACAGATGATACCTGTAAGCTAAGTTTATGGATGGACACTCATGTGTATAATTATTGTGAATTATTTCCATGAGCAAAACAGACAACATACAAAAATACAAAATCTATACATGGGAGAATCTTTGTACACGTTCGTTACAAGTTGCACACTTACCGTCGTACCTGCAAAATTTTAGTAGGACGAATATTCTGAATTTGCAACCATGGAATAGTTGTGAACCATTGTCTCAAATGCTATCCTAATTAACAGTATTATAAATATTTCCATTTCACACAACCTGTATTTGCCTTTGTAACCTCACTGTAAGAAAACAAATATCCCCATTCTCCTCATTCAGGGTTACCGAAAAATGCTTCCATTTGATGGAGGGAACCAAAATCCTGCGCATAAAACGTCCGATTCTTTTATAAAACTTTCATGCAAGCCTTTGTTAGGATCAACCCGACGCCTATCTTTCGAGAGGAAAAAAAGAAGAGGAAGACAGTTTGTCTGAGTTCGCTTTTAAATGTCCTGTCATGAGGAGAATATGAGATTCCTGGAACGAGAGCGTTTGTAAGTGCGCCATTATGCAGCTGAAAGATTGCTTCATGAGTCCGAGTGAAAACTATCTTACTTCGAATGGAAGTTTACATTAAGTAAACAGCGCGTTTATGGCAAGCTGTTCCAAAACTCCCCGGGAGAAAATCCACGACGCATTTGTCAGATGCGAACACAGAATGCGAGCGATAAAAGGATTCTCTCACGAGGAGAAGACGAGAAAAGCCATAATTAATAAGCCTAGATCACAGCGTGCGCATCACGTAGGCTCTGAGACCCATCTTGCCTGGCAGCTAGAAAACAGAATTCGGTCGAGAAATTCATAGCATCTTCCTATGTAAATGTGCGAGTGCATATACTTGCGTAAATATGTGATAATCATTGTGTAGGATTTTTTTGAAAACACCATATGAAAGGCCTCAGAACGTCTGCTTCTTTCTATTAGGGAGAGGCACATAAACCATTTCACTTTTTACAGCTCTCTGGGAAATTGTAAGTCACGGCATAAAACACTTTTCAGTAATCTTGGCAAGATTATCTTTCAGGATTTTCTTTGGAAGACCCACATCAGGCACTTTCCGCTCTTTGAAATTATTGCCACTGAGTTTCCTCCCTTAATTCGCCACATATCCATTTATCAGTTGCTACTCTTTCTTTTTCTTCTTCTTAGGATCTTATTCAGGGCCCTCGCAAGTCACTCTGAAATGAACCTTCAGTTTTGTGACCAAGCCAGTTTTTGCTTCATTTGAAATTGGAGGAAATTTTAGTCGTTTTTTACAATTCTTCAATGCATAGAGTTCGAAATTCGTAATTAATGTAGTCTCCCCGAGTTAAATATTCACCATTGGAAATAGAGAAAACTTGGACAAGCAGTTTCATAATTCTTTTACAATACAAACATGCATACATATGTATACACACATATTACTGTATAAATAAATAAATAAATAAATAAATAAATAAATATATATATATATATATATATATATATATATATATATATATATATATATATATATATATATATATATATATATATATATATATATACACACACACACACACATATATATATATATATATATATATATATATATATATATATATATATATATATATATATATATATATATATATATATATATATATATATACATCAGTCAGGATTGTCCTCTCATACAGGTAGTCTTACTCTCCTCCTACCTCCTAAAGTTTTGAAGTACATTTTTTCGCCAATCCACTCTCCCTTATTCTTTCCACAATATCATCGTCTCAAAACACTCTGAGCTCTCCTTTCATCACTGCTATCCATTTTAACAGTCTTGATACTTTTATTTCTTCTTCTGCCATTTGTAACACTCAAGCAATCCCCTACAAATCCAGCTTTTCTTTAATTTTTATTAAGCATCCATTCTTCACTCGAAACGAGTGTTGGCTCAATAATACATTCATATATTCTAACCTTGAATTCTATACGCACTCTACACCATGTTTCTTCTCTATCATTTTCACAAACATCTTGTTACCTTAAGCTACCATGGTCCTATACATCTACTCCCAAATAACTATATAAACCAACACATATTACTCATTCTTACAGGTTTTCATTTATCCCCGCAACTTTATTCTTCCATATATTTATCCTCAACTTCTCCATTTGTAAACACTTTCAGAACCTCTCGGTAGTTACCGGAATTTTTTTTTTTACTGTCCCTATTCAGTATTGCATCATCTGCAATCATCGCACACGCCACCTGCGACCTATTTTCTTACCGTGCAACCTTGCAATAAACGTCCACTGTCCTTTCTAAGACTTCTCGAATCATTCCATCCACGATGAAGATAATAAACACCTTTGAAAAATGACACATCAAAATCTCAGCTCCAATTTTACAGCAAAACAGCCACTCTCCTGGCCATAGATTCTAACTGTGCTTCACTTCCATCCCAAAAAAATATTTGTATTACTTCTTATAGTTTTCATTCCATACTTGACATCGTCAACACCCAGTCTATCAGTATTATCAAAGTCTGTTTCTAGGTACATAACATCTGACATTTTTCCTATGCTGATCGGCATTTCTGGTTGCGGTAGAGATAAACAATTGGTTACATGAAACTCTGTCTGTCTGTCAGTCTTTCTGTCTGTCTGTCAGTCTGTCAGTCTGTAATCATCCTTTGAACTACGATGGTGTAAATAATTCAGAATAATTTCTCCTGAAATAAAAAACTTTGTCACACAAAATTATCTGTGCATGTGCCCTTTTGTGTGACAAATTTGCTTATTTCAGGAGGAATTATTCTGAAATATTTGCATCATCGCAGCTCACAGGGTCATACACAGACGGAAAACAGACACCAAGGCAATTAGACAGAAACACACACACACACACACACAGAGAGAGAGAGAGAGAGAGAGAGAGAGAGAGAGAGAGAGAGAGAGAGAGAGAGAGAGAGAGAGAGAGAGTGTTTCATGTAATCAATTGTTTGTCTCTACCGTAACGAGAAATGCCATTCAGCAGCAGTTGCCACTAAGTTTGAACACAACGTATTGTATAACCTCTCACGCCTCTCTATCAGAACTATTATTGTCATCAGCGGCGCCAGAATGACGAAATTAACACATGCTAAACACTGCAGGGCCAATGTCAACAGTCGTCGGAGGGCCTGCCTCGGCGGCGGAACTTAAGCTAAATTGGATCCTTTATGATAGCTGCTGATAGGATGTAATCTTCACGGACGATTTGCAATTCCGGGAAAGGTATGAAAGAGTGCTGGGCGGGAGAGGAGGGAGGATGGGGGTTGGGGGGTAAAATTAAGCACTCAATTAAAAACAGTGACACCATCCCAGCGTTCCAGTTGGTAGGCACCATTCCAGTGAATCAATTCAAGGGCTTTACCACTGAAGGAAAATTAAATCCTCTTCTCTCTCTCTCTCATCCCAGTCAACAGAAAAGTGAGTGCACGAGCCGTGAAATTCACAGCTACAAAGCAATAGCCAGGGTACATTACCTGTCAGACAAATCTAGCTCTGAAAATGATAGAAGATTCGCCCAGAAATAAATAAAGAGCACAATACAGTGTAGAATTACCTGAAAGACAATTTGCATTGCCTCTTTTTTCCATGTATATAATTTTAGATTCGTTAAAACATTAATATGTTTTTCCTTCAACCTATCAATGTCGGGTAGAAAGATGTTCCGTCCCGTTCACAAGAGGTCGGTAAGTGCGGGTGGCAAGAACGTGTCTTACTGAGGTTCCAAAGAGCATTTCATTATGATGTGGTTATAAAATATATCAGAGTTCCCTTAGTCACTGACTGAAATAGTGAACTCGTTATGTGAAATAAATCCTGAAATGAACTTTCACTTGTGTCAGAGATTAACTTCATGATTTTGTATATTACACACTTTTCAGATATTTTTGGGGAATTGTAAATTTTCGACAGCCTTCCTTATGACTCATACTTTGATAATCATTATAAATCTGTACGGTACTGTTTGTAATTCAATTCTTTTGCTATAAATCGCTCATTAAAATAATCGGGTTCTTTTCTGCGAAATATAAAACACCATCATCTTAATAACATCACTCTCATTTTCTCTTGATAAATGCTGATCATAAAAAAAAATAATTTTAAAAATAAGGACTAAAAGAAGATGTACAGACACGGTTTAAAAGCACTAGAAAACGTAAGTAGCTCAACTTGTTGCGAAACATTATTGGAGTCCTTAGTGCAAAGTTTTTACGCTATGTTAAGCACTTAATTTTTTTTATTTCCTCATCTAAAGTTATGAACATTATATATTCTGTTAAATTTTTTTTTGTCATTTTAAAGTTAAAAATTCCTGTTTACGATGTTTTTCCTCTAATGAAATTGTCAAAATATGCGGAATTAATTCTTTTACGTCAAATTTGGTAAGTATATTTGTTGCAATCTAATGATTCAAAGAATTTAAATGCTCCCTCTATACAGTTCCTTTTACAAAAATCAAATTATTTTCAATTCCCTCTCAAGTGATCCACAGAACACTAAGGCGATCAATGATTAGATTCTTTCCATTTGATCTCTCATATCCAGTTCCCTTCATCTTGGGGGTAACTTAAAACAAAGTGGGTCTGCCCCATCCATGATGCAACAGGAATCGAAACCCACTTCTAAGCCTTTTGAGAGCGAAATGGATATATCGACTATCTATCAATGCATCTAAACCAAAAGGGTTCAGATTCGAATCCTGGTTAGGGGAGATTCACCTTATCAATTATAATTCCCCTTGGGTGTAAGTTATTACCGAGGCAAAGTGAAGTTGGTATCAAGTGGTGTTTGTGGCTTCATATATATGAGCATAAGAAAGTCACACGTGTATAAGCGAATGACTTTACAATTAGTCAAGTTGTACAAATTTAACAATAAATTCCCAAGGTGGAGTTGGGTTGATTTCGATTCTAAAAGCAAATAACCTACATTTAACAAGAGAATGTAGAGTCGAAATCAGATTACATCTCATTTGATAGTTGAATGGATAAGTCGACTGCCGTTCACTGTATATAGTCCAAAAAGCACGAGTTGAATTGTGGTTGAGATGGATTCACTGTACAATTATAATTCCCTTGGTGACAGCTATTCCCAAGGTCAAGTGAATTCGACACTAAGTGATATTTATGCCTTATCATTTTATCATTTTTGAGTGCAAAATGAAAATATGTTTTTATATAGTGATAAAATATATATACACACATATGTATGTGTATATATATATATATATATATATATATATATATATATATATATATATATATATATATATATATAACAAGCTGTGGAAGGAGTAAATTAAGTTTAGGATCTGCAAATCTATTTTGCCATTCAGTTGCAAAAGCCTCTTGATGTTTACTTTTTAGTTTTACTGAATCAAACTGACATACTCTGTTTTTTTTTAGAAGGTGTTTTTAATTTCAGCTTTAGTTTGGTAATTTAAAGATGGCAATCGCTGCCGACATCTGCTCCTCTGTAGCGCCTAAATTCCTTCAGTGTTCTTTTTCTTTCTCGATCAATAGTTATTTGGTTTCTATAAGTGCCATTTCAATTCATGGATGCCCTATTGTCTGAAAAAAACATCACACCACCTATCTAGCTACAAATCTTCCTAGTGTGGCAAGGACTCTTATAAAGATATTTCATTAAATGCAATTTCAGTAATGGTCAGCAGACCTCGCCTGTTATCTCAGTATTAGCAATGTTAGTGGACAAGCAGTCAAAATTCACTGAAGCTTTATCCCACCAAAAAAGCCGACTCTTTTAGCTCATTTAAACAGCATGGAACTGCAGCGCAGGACATTGCGCAACACCAGCTATTAATATCTCTTCAAATATCCGGGCCATCTAGTATGTGGGCATCACGAGAATGCCAAGGTTATGGGTCTCATAATTTTTGACTATGAAAGGGAAATTCACGTTATCCATGCGTCCTTTATTGCGTCCAACAACGAGACCCCTTTTCTCTGGAATTTTCAATGATTACCAAAAATAGGGATATTGGTCTTCTCCTCATAATTCTGACTGGGCAGGAGGACACAGGCGGCTGCCTTACTTATAGCATTCTCAACGGTTATGTTTGAGTGCCGCAGCCCTCATTTTTTGGGATGAATTCCACTCGGTAAATTCACTCAGTGACATCCAGATTCAGAAAGATACATAGACATGTTTACACGCACTCATACACAGGAATACATACATACATACAGACATACATACATACATGTATACATGTAGTACGTACACACATGTGTACATATACATATATAAACACATATATAAGTGTGTATACATACATACATACATACATACATACATACATACATATATATATATATATATATATATATATATATATATATATATATATATATATATATATATATATATATATATATATATATATATATATATCACTAATTTCAGAAGGCAACTGGCGATCTAATTCTTCCCTAAATAAAGATCACAAAGATCAAATGTCGAATGGGCAATATGAAATCTTGAGCAACAAATTACATTAGTGTTAATAAATTTCATAACCAACAATATTTTTTTCCTTTGTTTCATATTGATTCTCTCTCTCTCTCTCTCTCTCTCTCTCTCTCTCTCTCTCTCTCTCTCTCTCTCTCTTTATATATATATATTCATATTT
Organism: Macrobrachium rosenbergii; assembly: GCF_040412425.1. Classification (NCBI taxonomy): domain Eukaryota; kingdom Metazoa; phylum Arthropoda; class Malacostraca; order Decapoda; family Palaemonidae; genus Macrobrachium; species Macrobrachium rosenbergii. Next base: position 21,291,060 of record NC_089764.1, on the reverse strand, counting down.
TTGATCACTGGTAATAAATCATCTGCCTCTCACCTTCCCTCCCTAATTCTTGGTTTCAACATTCATTGTCATTCTCCCTCTTTCTTTAAATTGCGAAGTCAAAATCAAGGTCACAATACCGTCTGGCGTTAGAAATACTAATAATGATAAAATTTCCGTAAATAAGCATAAACAATATTTCATTCTGGACTCAGGCCATGTGCAAGAATATGATACAAAAATAGTCACACGACAAAAAAATGGCAATCTGACTCAAAAATGTTTTCCTTATTCTTGCACCTGCTCTCCACGCATTGAAACAGGATTTAAATATCTCGCTACTGAAAGGAGCATTTAACAGTAGTTGTGTTAAAAGTAACCAAGTACGGCAGCAGACCTAATTACACTGAAGCCCGAGAACAGACTTCTGACAAACTCAGACCATGAAGTGACCAAACAACCAAAAAGTCAGCATACAAACCACATCAGACACCTGAAACAAACAGAATGAAGTCACACAACTTTGTTCAAAAGGTGCCATTTTGGGGTCTATGACACCTGACATTTTTTTTAGTAAGGTTTTACTCATCTGTTACTGTTCCTCTCACAAAATTTTCACCAAAGAGTCACCTAGGCTCCTGAGTTCTTACCTTTAGCTATTTGCTGACAAATATCCAGGTATAAATTTACTTTTAATTTTTCTTTAGATATAAGTTTCCCCCTATTACCCAACATATTTAGGACATCAGTCTATGGATGCATTTCCTTATCACAGTAAATATACACCGAATTACATTTACCAACTATTTTTAAACTTACCTAAATGTGCATTTTCTAACAGCTTTTAAGACATTTAGATATACATACATTTATGTTACACACAGAGTTACCTACCAGTTTTATTCCATTTCCCGACTATCTTTAACACAAATACGAAGATTCAAAATATTCCTAGCTCGCTTCTCTTTTGCCAACAGTGTGCCTAACTGCCAAACACTTGCCTTTGCATGTATCTGAAACTCACGATAAAGATGCCTAAATGTACTTAACTAAATATTTCACTAAAAAATTCATTTTATGAAAATCATGACGTCTCAGATTTACTTCTAATTTTATTACATTTATCATAAAGCACAGTCCTATACTGCATTTTGCTGTCTCGAGCCTGTAATACATCTATTTATATTGACATCGACCTAACATATAGCATGTCCAATTTCCACATCTGATACATTTTTACACATTTATCTAAATACACATCAACCTAACACATAGCTTTGAACTACCCACCTCAAGTACATTTAATTCAATGACATAAACATTGAACAATAAACATTTACTACTCACACACCAAAGTTTGAAAAACACCATTGATCAAAATTCCACATTTACAACCCTCTGGCATTTTGTCTTGAAAACCGAAGTTGCCCAACTCCTTTCTTCGCTAACATAGTAGCCTATATATATACCCATAAAACAGCAACCTTAGTCACATCCATAGTACAGCAAATTACATAAATGACCTGCCATATCACCCACTTAGCTTGCACATGAACTTTTTAACACTGATACACTTGCCTACACCAACAAGAACCTAACACCTCAAAGACATCTATTGAATTGCATGCAGTACCTAGTTTTTTGCCATCCCGCCTGTAACACGGGTCAGGAGATCACCAGACGGTGAACCAAGTTGAATGACAAGCAATCATCAGTCATCCTCCGCTCCAACCTGCCACCGGAATCTTAAAGTTGACTCCTGGAATACCAGAGGCCGCGTGAGAAAAATGGGACATTGCAAAAAGCCTTTCTCAAAGTTTTAGCTTTCTGTTTGATATGTTCCTAGAGCAGATAACGTGGGAGACATGGAATTAAGCGGCAGAGATGTATGTTAGATAACTTACATTAGCCAGTTCTCTATCTGATGCGTTGCTTCAACAATAAAGTCTATTTCATGAGTCACTTCCATACGAAAATAAAACTTTTACGCTGGTTACCAGGACAATAAAAAATCTAATGTGTTGGTTATCCCATACGATAGCGAAGGAGAAACATTAGTTTTATAAATTTCTCCAACAGAAATGATTTTAAGGTAAATGATTATATTTGACATAAAGTATATCACTGCAAAACATCCATGACTTACTGTACTCCAAAGAAAAACATAGGTTACGTAGCTTATTGAATTAAAAATATTTTGTTAATAGGCTACTTCAGTAAAGACTATATAAAAATGATTTATTGAAGCCAATACTACGATTGTTACAGTAATAATTAAGTAAACAAGTAATTGAGGCACGTTTATTTTATAACATTCAATTACCAAACAAGAAAATTAATTAAACAGGTTAATATAACGACTGGTATTTTGGGAATATTGGTGAAACAGATTAGTGACACTGAATATTTAAACAATGAGTAACATACAGTGAATAATATAATAACAAATCTACTTGAAAGGTAACATCAATTATAGTGGATGGGTTACTTCAACAAAAACTGTATCGAAAAGGTTAGCACGGCTGACAGTCTATTGGTTGCTAAATCTGGTGCAGATTGCTGTCATGTGCACAATAATATACCAGCGAAGATTAGATGACAAAAAACTTGAAAAAATCAATGTTTTAGCAATTATTGTTAGAAAAACAAGAGGCAGAAAATCCAAAAACAGATTGAACCAAACCTAACCTAGAGTCTGCCAAAAAATACCAAAACCTAGATTTATTTCAGTGTTTCTGTCAAGAGAATCCGCATTGCCATAACAATGTGCACAATCACAATAAAACTTGCCCCACACCACACATAACACCCAGTCGAGCAGACTATCTTTTGGAAAAACTGAACCAGCAGGGGTAAAACGGTCTGCTGGCACTTACATGGGAATCAGCGAAATAGATATACTACAGGTTACATATCAATGCAGCAGAATGTCTTTTGACCGGATATACTGCTACAGAAAAAATACAGGGGACAGGGTATCTAGCACAGCCTATGTTACTGCAACAGATATTCCAAGGAATCGTTTACTACAGCTGGGGATTTACAGAACGGGAATTTCAGAAGGGAATCAGAAAATGTATTGGTTAAGTTACTATGAAAATATGTATTTGTTTCTTTCAGCTTACTGCAACAAAAAAAAATCTACCTTTTAGTCTATTGCAGAAGGCGATGTTTTGCAGAAACTACCACAGGAGATAAACTGTCTTAAAGGTTATGTCTATAGGTTATGCACTGCACATACAGTTAAAAAGTTACCTTTAACAGATTACCTGAAGCACAGGCTACAGCACCAGATAACCTTGACGGTGGGGTACAGCAGGGGAATTTTAGTAAGACACTCCGGAGACGATTTGTAATGGCGAAAGAAGCGTGGAAAAGTTTATTTATTTATTCCTTTTTTGTTTTGCTTTCGAAGATGCTCAAGTTGATAATATCTTTCCTGAATTATTTACAAGTCACAGCTCTTACCAGAGGTATTCTCCCATAGTAATCGCCCCCCAAAGGAATTGGCTACAGCAGTAGTTTACCCGGTCAGTTATATGCAGATTTATCTAAAATATTGTCCGCCTTAATAACGTTTCTCTTGTGCAACATGATCTAATGACTTTCTTAATCATTCATTAGCGTCTGAAAATCATACACCTAAACAGAAACTGCATAAGTATAAAGAACTAATTACTGAACCACATTTATAAAATTTTGGCAAACTGTCACCCATTCATTTTCTAAGTAACTTTTCTTTGTGACATACGTTTACCACCTGACTGATTTTGATAACTGACTGACTGACACCTGAATAAAGCGTTCAGGATTTAGGCAACCGATACGTCAAACGTGTTTAGTAGGTCAGGAACAGAAAAGAGAGAGAGAAAGCGACGTATTCATGTCCTTCGCATTTCCATGAATCATTATGGAAGCAGCCTTTCATTCAGAAGTAGAATTTAGTACTCATGTTGCTGGATAATACGGAAATGAAACGAGAGAGAGAGAGAGAGAGAGAGAGAGAGAGAGAGAGAGAGAGAGAGAGAGAGAGAGAGAGAGAGAGAATCCTTCACCAGAAGTTAACATGACAAAAGCAAAAAAACCGGTAAATACGAGAGAGAGAGAGAGAGAGAGAGAGAGAGAGAGAGAGAGAGAGAGAGAGAGAGAGGATCAGTATACAAAGTTTATGTGACAAAAGCAAAGAGAAAAAAGGTAAATACGGGAACCGCGAAGTTTCTGTCAAACAATACCCACTCCAGGGAAATCACCATGACTGCCGAGGCTGCTCACGGAACAAGTATTGGGATTCCGTTGTTTACTTTTCTCTGACAAAACTTTCTTCGTTTTTCTGCTTCTTTTTCATGAGATGTCCGGCAGCTGACTTTGAAAGTCCTAGTAAATTTGGAATGACACCTGTCCGTGTTCCGTTCTCTTTCGCATCATTCTCTCTGGTGGCTTTCCGTTGTCGAAGCCGTTGTTGAGAACGCCTTGAACGCACTGGTACTTGGATGGCGTGATATCGTCGATACCGGTATCATTCATCACTTGTGCAATAAAGTTAGTGTTAAAAAACTCGCTCGAGATCACTCAGTTTTGTCCTTCAGGCAATGTGCAAATGCAACCTTCAAATCTTGTAGGCCTTCATGCAAAATTCATCAGATTTATCCTTCGAATGTTGGTATGTACTTACTACAAAAGCAAAAAAGTAACACGGACATGAACTCAATTTATAATACAAACACAATACTCCTCAAAATTTCCATCCTGACTGATTATATAATCTGAGTTTCTTCACAAAAAGGAAAAGAGTAATTCTAACGGCCGGGAAATACCAATTTCATAAAACATTTGTACAACCTTTCTCATCCTTAGTCAACAGCGGCCCCATGCACCTTTATTTTTTTTCACTGCTATAGGGTTGAATATTGCAATAATATATATTTTTCACCTTCATCCAATATCGGTCACAGATGTACGCCGTTTTTTTTGGGGTGGGTAGCTGGGCACGTAGCCACGGGTAAGGAGGAAGGCGGGTGCTCTCAAACTCCAATAACTCACTCGTACTTTGCTGGCATTCGATCCCTCTCTAAATTGGAATCGACCCTCTGACAGCCTGTATAATATTCTGCAAACATTTGTTATCTATATGTTTGCGGATGCACCATCAACTCTTCCCCCCACCCCACCCCACGCCCGCACGCCCCTGCCCGAACACGCGAACTTTTTTTCATTTTTTGTTTATTTGTTTGGCTTAACGTCTCTGGGCGCGGGGAATTTTCATTTCAATCCGGCTCTGGCTACCCTGCGACTGAAGCTTTCAAGAGTCTTCCTACTTGAAGGCTCGGCAGGCGGCGTCTCTTTATGCTTTTAATTTTAATGCTTTGAAGTGAATTCCTAAGGGGCGGGGGTGAGGGAGGAGGTTCCTAGTCAGGGATTGGGATGCTGATTCTCTAAAAAAAAAAAGGAATATTTATTATTATTTTCAAGTATTCAGTTTAAGATATCAAAATGTCAGGTTTCATACAATGTTAGTAAAATTATTATTAATTCATAAGGATTAAGTTCGTTACTACCTCCCAAGAGGGAGATTAAAATTTTGGTGCCGGATAGCTTTCGAATTGCATGAAAGACTGAGTATTTAAATTTCGGGCAAAAAAGAATCTGACGCAAAAGCTACTGTAAAAAGAGTTAGGGAACCACAAAATTTATTATGACACCATAACTCCAACGATGAAAACGGAAGATTGATCTGCTTGAAAGCCCGGTTCTCCTTTCCTAATACGACAGCGACGTCATAAAATTACGATTTAAGATAAGACACCGACATGACCCATCGCTCACAATTCCATGAGATATTAGTGACGTCACGTAACTATGTTCGTAATTTCATGGAGTAATTCGTTGCAACGACGGTTTAGAGACATGAATCATTCAGAGACGAAGTAGCAGTGATGTCTTAGTAACTTATTTTATGGAGATGTCACAAAACCAATATTTGCTCTGGATATTACTCTTCTGTTCTAAAACAGATAAATAAATGGATAAACAAATAAACAAACATGTGAATAAATAAATCGATAAAAAAAACAGCTGATAACTCATGTCATACCATGGTGTGGTTTCACTGTTTACGAGAAGTGATGGAACGATACCCGCACTTCACAGAATGCTAAAGCAATAAAACATAGCTAATAATTTTTCTGAATTTCACTGGCACCATAAAACCTAGCTTGGTATTTCATGGCAGGGAAGGAGGCACCATAAAAATTTTGCTCTTAAAGTCATCGAAAGTTGTTGTCCTTATAAACTCAAACAAATGATCTCTGAACCTTAGCGACGTTTAAACGTCGAGTATCAATGAATATAAAACCAATTATTCATAAATGCATTTAAATCACACAGGGAACATAAATAGTTCAGGATTTTGTGGAGTTTACGCACGTATGTCAAATTTTGTTTCATGGTGATTAACTGTTTCCTATCTCTGAAAGGAAAGGGAACACAGATATATATATATATATATATATATATATATATATATATATATATATATATATATATATTAAAATGTATCAATAAAGAACGCCAATATCACTAAAAGATTGCGAAATACTACGGGTATTAACGAGTAATATCGTCAGTCAGAAAGGGAGGCTAATACACTGCAATAATAGTTTCCAGAAATTGATCAATCACTGATGGAGTTATCGTGTTGTCATGACGCCTTGTCCCTGATTTCATGATACATCAGTGTTATCGTGGAAGCCTGCTCGTGATTTCATGGCTTGATAGAGATTTCATGTAACCTCATTGCCTTTAACCAAAGGACATGTTTTCAATGGTTGACTAATAATATCGAGAAACCTACATTCTGTTTATTTGAGCTAACGGTAAATAACCACATCCGATATCACTGGAGATAAGTTGCAATGATACAGAATCCGGGTATTACCCTCTAGCTCAAAAAAATGAGAAAATTCATGTCATGCCTGAGATGTACAAGACCTATTATGTAATTTCATTCTTTACTAATGAAGCCATGAAACGTTGCTCGCTACTTTAAGAGATCCATGTGATACAATGAAAGCTAGCTAATGATTTTTCTCCAAATATTAATGGCATCAAAAAACTAGGTTAGAATTCTATGTTATAGATACAGGCGTTGCAGATTTTCTTTCCTCACTATCATCGAAAGTCTTGCAGAGGACTTCTGAACATTATATATGTTTGATGAGGTCGTGACATTCCCGCTGGTTGCGAAAGCAGTGTGAGGTTCAGTTCTGGAAAATGTGTTTACTCAAGTGATTAGTGGTGACACACCAGCGCGCAGGTAATTAAGAGTTCGTTAACCTGAGGTGGGCTGAGGTCGCCTAGCGACAGGCCATGAGAAGTTGAGAACAGATTTGCGTCCACATTCCTCTTTGGAACATCCTAGAAGGAATTTCTAGTTTTAACTGGTTTATAAGCGGGGCATTGAGGCATGTGGGTTCGTTTGCACATAACCTGGGTGCGCCTTAAGCTTTCAGTAGACCTTTTGTGAAATAATATTTGATTCTGGTTTGAACTGTGACATAGCCAGGACGCTTGGGTTCGAATTAAGTATACCTTAGTTTAACCAGGCCACTGAGCTGATTAACAGCTCCCCTAGGGGTGGCCCGAAGGATTAGACTTATTTTACGTGGCTAAGAACCAATTGGTTACCGAGCAACGGGGCCTACAGCTTATTGTGGAATACGAACCACATTATACCGAGAAATGAATTTCTGTCACCAGAAATAAATTCCTCTAATTCTTCATTGACCGGTCGGAGACTCGAACTCGGGACTAGCAGAGTGCTATCCGAGAACTCTACCGACTCATCCAATGAGGAACTGTCTTGAAGGTTAACTTTGATCGGACTATGTTCTATTTCTATTTTCTATCATCGATTGCCTTATTTTTATCATGTACCATTTTTTATTCTCATGTATTTTGATGGTGTGAAAACATAATGTGCCCAGGGTTAATAGGAGATAATTTTCTTTCACAGATGTTTCACATCTGTGAGCATGAATGACACATGTGTGTCATGTATGGCAAATATGGGCGCACGTAGAGCTTATTAGAATTTGGATGCTGTGGGAATATAGCCAATTGAGACTTAGTACAATGGACTTAAAAATGAGGGGACTTTTACAGAGTAGATAGTCCCATTAGTGTCTAAATTTTTATAATGCTTTTGGGAAGTCGTTTATTTTCTTGTATCTTTTTATTATTTTCTTTCATTATGACTGGTTACCATAATTAACCCGCTTATGTTAGTTTTCCTGTAAAATAAACTTTATTTTTGTAAATGGAATTCAATTTCACACATGTTAGTAGAAAGGATTTATTCAGAATTTAGAGAGAGAGAGAGAGAGAGAGAGAGAGAGAGAGAGAGAGAGAGAGAGAGAGAGAGAGAGAAAGGATTCTTTCCAGTCGCCATGGGAGAAGGGAGAAGCTTTTGTC
>NC_089764.1:21272612-21277612 GCF_040412425.1 Macrobrachium rosenbergii | reverse complement strand
CTTCATCAAATAATATTTCATTTCGTAATGGAGTCGATTTTACGAACAGAGATCGGGGTGAATTAAATGTTGAGGATATATTTCTGTAATAAGCACCCGGTAGTGTTAGGTAAGAAAGCATTTACATATAGTAAATGACGTGTATATAAACATATATTTGCCCGTAGTTTCTTCTTTTAATTATTATTACGCCATTTCTTGAATATCCATGGATTTTTCACCCCCCAAAAAAATACATCAAAAGAATAAGGATCTGCACTGCAAAAAAATGCTTATAATGTTTTACGAGATGTCGCAAACATTTACGTAGGATTTATATTTTATTTTTCATTTTTTTTATTTTAAATTGTGTTACCAAGTGGATAAGACAAAGTTCCAAACACGCAATACTAATGTTTCGAAATACTTGAAGAAAATTATTATCAAATACGTCGATATAAAGTAATTATGGCTATTTTCTTAACCTCTCTGTATACAAGAATGGACGGTCAAGGTAGCAAGTGAATTACAATTAGGCGGGATAACTCACGCTAATAATCATTTAAAATTTGTTCAACTAAAGAAAGAAGAGATAATATCTAGATACACCTGGGTTCTTCAGTCTCAGAGAATAATATAAAAATTTTTGAAAAACTGATATTTTTCCTCATTTCGATACTAACAAATGAATGGCCTGATCTTGTACCCGTCTTTAGAAAGCAACAGGAACAGATCCAATGATTTCATCAAACAGAAATGTATGGCTCCTTGTTACGCGATGTTTGTTCTCTTATTCGGATTCCATGAAGGCTAAAAACTAATACTGACATGGTATGCTGTTTAAACATACATACATACATACATACATACATACCCACACACACACACACACATATATATGCTGTATGTATATATATATATATATATATATATATATATATATATATATATATATATATATATATATATCTTTATATATATATATATATATATATATATATATATATATATATATATATATATATATATATATATATATATATATATATATATATAGGTGTTTGTGGATAATGCGCATCTATCATTTTGACTGTGTCCTTATACTGAACAACGGAGTTACTTAAAATGTTTTGCATGTGAGATGTTTCAGGAAATGGTGACAGATGTAATGATTTACAAGGCAATGATGAATGATTAACTATACACAATCCATTTACTAACCTTTTCGTAAAAACGGGCAAATAAAGCATGGGTTGCAAAGACGTTTATGTGTCAGTTTACGAGTTTGTTTGTATAATAGTGACTTGAAAAGATCAAATGAGTTTTAAAAGACTGTCTCGAACGGAGACAGGCTTATAACAGAAACAACAATCACAGTCTTCTTGTTGAGCAAATGTGTCTTTGTTCGGTCTTTGAAAGTAATGTGAAATTAGTCATAAGTGAGACAGCAATGAGGTCGATGCAAGTATACTCGAGAGTTTGTCTATGTATTGCCTGATAAAGAAGGTGAAATGCACAGTAAAACATAACGAATTTGTCCACAAGAAAAAAAAGGCAATATGTTTCATAAGTGGATAAAAGTACACGTTTAAAAATGTATTCATCTTTCCATAACATGAAGAACAACGTGACTCAAAGTCAGAAGATTTGAAAAATATCGCAAGAACAAATACGACCTTGAGCCATTACCTGTAGGCGAAGTGAACTAGGTTCCCAAGAAGACATAGACGATGCCTACCATAATAAGAAAGTAGAGGTACTTATCTACAAGGTAGACAAATTTCTTCGTGCTTCGTTACGCAAGAATAGGGACAACGTGGTTCTAAAGCAGACATCAATGCACAGATTGCCAGTCTGTCCCCCATAACACCAAATCAGAGATGAGGGGACACAACTTACAAGGATCACAGGGACAAATACATTTGCCTGATTTTATTTATGTAGCATTCCATGAAATGATAGCACACTTGGTTCCAAGGGAGGCATGGACAAGATGTCTTTAAACTTGTCCAGTGCTGGCACACCAAAATGGAGACACGAGGATAACGTTTATACACATTTCTTCATATACCGTTCTATGGAATGGGAACAACATGGTTCAAAGAGAGTATTCAGAAGGAAGGGACTTTTTTTGAAACGTCTTCATCTACCTTTACACGAAGGCAGCCGATATGTAGTTCACAAGGATAAAAGAAAAGACGGAGACAAGGTATCTGCGTCTTTCATACATCATTACTCGAATGCTGGGAAAATACGGTTCATAAGGATGTCAGAAAAGAACTCACTTTATAAAGGAGGCGGCGACAAAATGTTCCTAAAATTATTTATGTGGTATAATATATATGACAGATGAAAAAACTAATCGAAAGTTGGCTGCTTAAGGTTAAAAAAAATATTGGTTAAAGATTTATCTGTATAACCACACTTGAGTGTTGAGACAACATGGTTCACAACTGATATATTATTATGGTCTATAACAAAGGAATAAGTTATGTTTTCCTTTCTGATAATGATACTCGTAATTTCTTGGTAGATGGTTAAATCTATATGTGTGTAGAACCATAATGAATTCTTGAGAGTAATTTTTAAAAATAACTACACAACCTTTAGCAGAAAGGGGGAAATAATTCAACGAAGGACATATTAATTAGAGGTCATTCTTACCTGAGCAATGCCACCCTTCCATCTTGTTTGATATCTGTTGCGACACCTTCTGGGGCAGCAAGAGCACAGGATTCGCGTGAAAGCCCTGTAAATAAGACAAAAAATACGTTAGATTCTTTACGCATGAAAGCCCTGCAAATAAGGCAAAAAATATTTTAGGTTCTTTCGAAAGGTTCTGATATTTTAGGTCACGCATTATGACTTTAGCAAACTGGCGGAAGAGAAAAACGACCTGCAAAAGCTGTCGTGTTTCACCGAAAGAAAAACATTATTATGCTTTCTGACAAAGACTCTGAATAGGAGATACATCCAGGAAACACAGTATCTCTGATCTACGTAAAAATTCTAGAATTTTAGCTATAAATTTACCTATTGCCTCACACCCAAGGTACCTGTCTGACTAGTTTCATCAAAATAAGCGAAACTATTTAAGCTTCTCAAGAGCAAGAGCCCGTGCTGGCACAGAGTCAGTTTAGCAAAAAAAATTACAAAAAACATTACTATTCAGATTACTGTGGCCTTCAGTAAACAGCTCAAGGTAATAAATATTAGAGGAGAAGAACAAAAAACCAGAAAGACTACCAAGTTTTGTCAGAATAAAAAATTCACAAATAAGGAATATGTTGGCCTTTGAATATATCTATGTCCTTGAAAAATAGCTAAAGGTAAAAAGTCATTTACGGATATAATCCTCAATCTTCGAGGTTCATACCTACAAAGTTTCAAAATCTGATAAAAAAACTCAAAAGGAAACCTTTAAATTAACTTCCTACCTTGAAAATTAGGCCCAAGTATCACTGTTTGGGGGTAAAATAATCACGAATTTCTATGGTACATATATACCAAATTTTATCCAGATCATAGAAAAAGGTTAATCTTTAAATGGAGCAGCGACGTTAGTAAATAAAAAATCCCCAAACCCAAGACAAGACAAGAAAGAGCTGAAAAATAGACCAAGTTCAAATACACATAAAACAACTTTTTTTTTAGCACATAGTGCTGAATTCTGAAGGTCACAAAGCTAAAAATAAAGCGAAGAAGCTGTTTTGGATGTTTGGCTCAAAGCTACTTAAAATGACCTACGGCATAAGGAACGGGTTAAGGCAAAAAATTTAGGGTAAATAATGACAAACACAATAATAATAATGATGATAATAATAATGATAATAATACCTGTAGTCACAGTCGATAACGACAAGTCATGAGGAATCTAAAATTTTATTTACAAAGTATCACTTTTCAGAGTGATAATTTCTCTTAATAAGTGAAAATTAAGTAAATGTTAATTATCTTGAATAATAATAATAATAATAATAATAATAATAATAATAATAATAATAATAATAATAATATTTCAGTGACTCTCCTTCTAATTCTTCGACCACTTTTTAGTCGATTTTCCTCTTGCTCTGTAAGCCCAATTTCGAGGCAAGATCATAGCCCAGCTACCGCTATTAATTATTCTTTTACTACTTCTGTTATAACTATTGTCATTATTGTCACAAATACATCTGCCCTTTTATTAAAATAATGGAATATGTCAATAAAAAGAAGAATGTCATAATTATCCCACAACAGAATTCGAGAGAGAGAGAGAGAGAGAGAGAGAGAGAGAGAGAGAGAGAGAGAGAGAGAGAGAGAGAGAGAGGGAGTGGGGGGGTGGGTGGGGGAGGGAATGGTGTGGGATGAGGAGGGGCACCTTATCAGTGATATTATGGTGAATTAAGTTCTCAATTGGAAGAGAATTTTCGAATATAAAGCTTGTCCTTTAATGGTTAAATCCTCTAACAGCACTGCCTATTATTTTAATGGAAGTCCAGCGCTTAATAAGCTTTTGATTAACTTCGGGGGTAGAGGGAGAGAGTTGCAGTGGCATAATGCTCACAGGTAATTCCAGGTGATTTGGTCTATTAAAGCAAAGGTAGCTGCACTTGCATTAGGACGCTCAAATGAGGATATGAATGACCTCTGAACACATGTTGACGCGTCCAATCAGAGACGGAATTTAATCTTCCACCATCAGATAAAACACAGACGCTGCATTTATGACATCCAATCACAACTCGGGCCGTATTTTTGATAGCCAATAAGGGAACGAACCCTGTTTTCCGTAGCCTATTCTCTAGCTAGGAACAGAAAGAGAGAGAGAGAGAGAGAGAGAGAGAGAGAGAGAGAGAGAGAGAGAGAGAGAGAGAGAGAGGTATCGGGTGTTTTCTATGACCAAGAGTAGAATTTTATACTTTTGGGTTTTCTGGTTTCATTTCCCAAAATGAAAAGAAGATATCTTTTACTGACACAAGTTAAAAAAATAGGTTTCCAGTTCAGAGCAGAATAATGCTTTCAGAATGACTAATAGC
>NC_089764.1:21265112-21267612 GCF_040412425.1 Macrobrachium rosenbergii | reverse complement strand
TCGCTGGATTTTATTTTTAAACTCAAGCTGGTCGAGTTAACTTATTGGTAATAAACGCGAGGTTGCGCGCCCTTTCCTTTACCTAAAACGACGCTCAGCTGTCATAACCCTTGGCAGTGAGGGCACTTTATCCATCACGTCTCCTCCACGTACTCTCCCAGGTGTATCTGGAGAAGTGTATGAACTCTACTTAATTGCTCTCTCTCTCTCTCTCTCTCTCTCTCTCTCTGTGTCATAAATAACCCCCAAAAAGATCTTCACATTGTTTTCTTAATAGGTACCAACAGTTTGAGGTACAAACGTAACGTACATCACACTAATTTATATATATATATATATATATATATATATATATATATATATATATATATATATATATATATATATATATATATATATATATATATATATATATATATATATATACATACTGTATATATTATATATACACACATAAATATATATATATATATATATATATATATATATATATATTCTTTAATACAACAAATGATTTATTCACCAAAGTCATCAGAGCTTTATTGTCCGAACCCATTCACGTTTAGAATATTGCTATCACATATGGGGTGCATCTTCCTTTGTTCCCGTCTTGACTACAGTGAATAAGATACGATTCGTCTAATTAAAGACTGCATTCTACCCTGACACCTTTGTGGTCCACGCACGGTGACACCGTTTTCTCATTACGGATAACAATTCGGCACTTTTCAGAGGAAATCGTCAGTCCTCGTATTACTTCGTACCTTTCCTGCCTTTCATCTGAACTTTCTAACCTTTCTAACCGATCTGGTTTCCACTGATTTCTCTGACTCCACATTTTAAAGGACAGAGACCTCTTCTGTTCACTATATTTGCTCGTTTCAATAATTTTTGCACAAATCAATGGCGGTACCCGTCCTGTCGGTCTTTGCAACAAAGGCATAATGCCTCCGAAATTGGCAAATAATAGCTATAGAATGGGGAGTTAGAAGGGATATCACTTTAGGCTACACTCTTTACAGAGAGCAAAGTGAAATCAAATAAAAAATTATTAGAAAATTTATGCATTTACTACCCAACATTCCTAGAACAAATAAAAAGCAAATATCAAGAAATCTAAAATATGCTGAATACATACATAAACACACATATATATTCAGTATATATATTTAAATTATATATATATATATATATATATATATATATATATATATATATATATATATATTATATATAAATTCCAAATAACACGAATTCACTGTGCATAAAGCTATTACTTTCAAAGAGGACCTCAATAATACTGAAGGTTCAAAAGAGGGGATTCTTGATTTCCAAGCTTTCGGAGGCACGTCTGTCTCCATCTTCAAGGAACCAAATACTTGGTACCTTGACGATGGAGGCAGATGAGTCTCTGGAAGCTCGAAACAGAGAATCTCTTCTTTTGAACCTTCAGTATTATTGAGGTCCTCTGTTGAAGATATATATATATATATATATATATATATATATATATATATATATATATATATATATGTATGTGTTTGTTATATATCTAAATATACAGAGAACTACTATATATAAAGATAATAAATATATTATATTATATATATATATATATATATATATATATATATATATATATATATGTATGTGTTTGTTATATATCTAAATATATATAGAACTATATTAAAGATAATAAAGTATTATATATATATATATATATATATATATATATATATATATATATATAATATATATATATTTATTTATTTAGACAATATATATATTATATATATATATATATATATATATATATATACATATATATACAGAGAATACTGTGTTGTAAGACAATAAAGTATTATATATACATACATATATATATATATATATATATATATATAAATATAATATATAACATGTATATAAAGAACTACTGCGTCCTAAGAAAATAAAGCAATTATCGTTATATTTATATTTCTATTTTGTCCATACTTGTGCTTTACTTATATTCATCTATATATGTGCGTGTGTATTGCATATATACATAAGTACTGGCATACGCCTATGAATCTTATGTATTGGTAATTCCTCCACATCATATAGAATGTATATAATAATTCTTCGTGAACGATCATCGCTCTGCCCCTGCCATACCCCTGTCAACATACAAATATAAATGGATATGAGAGCTTTAATATTCTTGAAAAATGGACGGATTAATAGGTGCCCTTGCGACTCCATGTGTCATCGTCATCCGAGGAATTCAGGATGAAAAGAAATGTCAGCGTTTTTTCCTTTAAAATGTTCTTATTATTATATATATATTTTTTTAAAGATGCTCCATACCGTTAAATTACTGATTTTTTATAGTTAAATATGTTCATCTAGTTTCTTATGATATAAGCATATGGTTGGATTCAATGAATTTATTTCTGGTGATAGACATTAATTTCTCTGGATAATGTGGTTCGGATTCCAAAATAAGCTGTAGGTCCCG
>NC_089764.1:21225112-21260112 GCF_040412425.1 Macrobrachium rosenbergii | reverse complement strand
ATCTTGTAACTTTACTAAGATTATTCAAGGCGCTTGGATTCAAATCAAGTGATTAAGAATCTGTTCTTAAAAAAAATCAAGAATATCTCCGGAAAAAGAAAAAAAATACGAAGCTCTTAAGACCAGGAAACACAAGTGAATGGATGGTCTTAGTATTTTGGGTAATATACATCAAATTAAGCTCTAGTACACCTGCGTCAGGAACTATCCAGCTCTTCAGTAATTTAGTGATAATTTTCCAAAACCAAGATAGATTTTCCTGTGTGACATTAATCTCTTTGCTCATTAGAGTTGCTACCCTAAAATACTGTTAGAATGATCAGAAGTGATATAAATCTTAAACGTTGTCCGATTGGCTTTATTATTACGTTACATCTATAGTAACTGTCTATTTTATAACCTGTTTTGATAAATACTATTCTTAAAAGATTTCATTGGCTTTGAAAGTCCTTTTTCCTAATATCTCTACTCGATGGAGAAGAGTTTATTATGCTTACATTTTGTTTGTACAATATATACTAACATGATATTCCCTGAAATTTGTTTGCGCTGGCTAAATTATGACACATTTCACATGATTAGTGACAGCGTAAATTGCGAGTAGATATGGCGCCACTCGCCGTTAAATGTGGCAATTTTCTCTTGAGCGTGTTGCAAAACGACGACAAATCAAATGGAACCTACCCAGCGCATCAGAATCAAGTGGATGTATGAGATTAAATGTAATCTGATCTCGTTTTTATGGCCTTGCTCCCTGTTCGATGCACTGATCTTGATTCATTTTATCATTACAATTATTTCTCGTTGCGCTCTCGTATGGAACGTTAGAAAACGTGAAATAATTATTTTTAGTTTGTGCATCGTCGCTGAACTGTTATTTTCCAACTTCTAGCAGGGCAGTTAAGCATCTCGTTCTAAGTATAAGTATACATTATCTCGTTCATTTTTTATACTCGTAAAAGGAATTTCCGTACCTTCCTAACTGCGAATGGAAACAGAGAGAGAGAGAGAGAGAGAGAGAGAGAGAGAGAGAGAGAGAGAGAGAGAGAGAGAGAGGATCCTTATGTATAATTCTGAGAGAGCAAAAATCAGAGCTAACTTAAAATTCTGAACACAAAGAGAGAGAGAGAGAGAGAGAGAGAAAGAGAGAGAGAGAGAGAGAATCCTTATCTATAATTCTGAGAGACTAAAAATCAGAGCTGAACTTAAAATTCTGAACACAAAGAGAAGAGAGAGAGAGAGAGAGAGAGAGAGAGAGAGAGAGAGAGAGAGAGAGAGAGAGAGAGAATCCTTATCTATAATTCTGAGAGAGCAAAAATCAGCGCTGAACTCAAAATTCTGAACGCCAAAAAGCTTCTCAAAGCAACTCACTACCCAAAGATCACTCTAACTCAACTATCACGAAATGGGACGAGTAAAATTTTCACTTCCGCCACAAAAAGATAAACAAATTTGTACATTTTCTTTCACGGATCCTACGTTGACCCCTCCGGTTTCCTAATTTTTCCGTCTAGTTTCCGGTGTCCACGAAACAAAATAACAATTACAAGAATAGGGAGGAAGAGAAAGAACGAAGAAAGTTTAAATATCCTAAAAAAAAAAAGAATCAGAATCCGTTGTATATCCCTTACCTACTGTATCATGCGAGGAAGAGAGGGTAGGTATTTATATGCAGTATTCCTTTCTACCTATATTCTAATTTGCATATACAAAGGAAAGGAAGAAATATAACGGTTAATGACCGTCTTTCGTCGTTATTTACTTTTATATTTTTTTTTTATTGTTATTTATTTTTTAAATTTTATTATTTTCCTTTAATTTTATATAGTTTTATTTATTTAGTTTCATTTATTTATTTATTTTCATTTTTATTTATGTACTTTCCTTCATGTCTTAATTGTTTAAAAATAAATGTAATACGTTCTTCCACAAACAAATTTCTTGTAATTTCGCATGTAGATATATTTTATTCATATATTAAGCTGTGATTAATATCTATTCTTTATATGCTAATCAGAACATTTTACTCATCTATGCAGCCTAGTATTTACTTTAATTTCTGGCAAATTATTTTTATTTCTGGAAGTTTGGAAACCTGGAATAGCCGTGCTTTCGGCTTCTTGGGTAGTAAATAAATCGGGGAATTTGTATACCCAGATTGAATAATGTCCATAAGAAATATCAAATTATGCAGGACACTACACACTTGATTACTAAATTCGTCAAATTTTACATACGTATGAATTAAATATTAAAGAAGCAGTAATATTTTCGTATTACCTTATTTATTTTTGTAGAAGCAGAAGTAAATCTCGCGCTCGTATAATTCTTATTATAAGACTTAGTATTATCATTGATACTAACAGTAACTGTACTTCCAATATAACTGCTATTATTTTTAAGACCAAAAACATATCATCATCAGTGCTGCCCTATTTTCTGAAAATATCATTCCCACATCGGACCGATTTTCTCCTTATTATGCAAAATGGGAAATCTAATTTCTTCACTGACACTAATATATTCCGCGCATTTATATCCGTAAAGCTGGGTAAGTGTCAAATATTGCTGAAACACCTTCCTTTAATGGTATTTCATGTTGTTCCGAACCTTTATTTCACAGAAGGGGAGAATATTAATATACGTTTGCATCCGCATTTCACGTATATATAAATCCCTCTATTTGAGCTTTCCAAGAACTGTTTTGCTTCGACCTACATTAGTTTTCCCTTCCGCTATACGCCCGTTCAGAGATCAGAGACTCACTTTGGAAAAAGGTAGAAAATTATCTTATTTCATACGCTGGCCAATGAACCTTCATTTGCCAATTCACAGACATAAAAGGGTAAAATGCAATGTAAAGTGAAAAGATAAATAAAAAAGAATCAATACTAAAAGTACTGAAATCAAAATCTAAATGCTAAATGATTCATACAAACTTCAAATCATCATCACGTATTTCTAAATGAAGTTACTTGTTACTGGATAACTTCTACGTAGAGTTAAGTGCAAAAAGTCACAGTGAAAATATGTAAAAGTGTAGCTTACTTTTTACAGATTAGAGAAAGACATACCACACCAACTATTAGTTAGTGCCTCTCGAGAGCTTCGCACAACTTAGAAGTTGATTATAGTTATGGCAGATAGCGATCGAGCATTTGAATAGATCTGTTTGGAGACACCTCTCATGGCTAGCTTACCTTCCGCCGGTAACGTTGTTTAAGGCAGTTGTCGATAATTCAATTCAGACTGTTTTGTGTGTTTATATATATATATATATATATATATATATATATATATATATATATATATATACACACATATATATATATACACACACACACACACACACACACACATATATATATATATATATATATATATATATATATATATATATATATATATATATATATATATATATATATATATATATATATATATATATATTTACACACACACATATATATATATATATATATATATATATATATATATATATATATATATGTATATATATATATATTTATATAAACATCCACCTTTATCAATTTATCCATCTTTCAACGTCTTACAAAACCCCTCCCACCGTGTTGCAACTTCCTGAGTATGGCGTCCAGCTTTTTTTCAGGGAAACGTCTCGCTACTCGGTAACATCTCGGGAAATTGCCACCCGGCTGCGATTTAGCAAAGCCGCTTCAGTAGCTCAACAAGTGTCAAAGTCTCCTTACGGCTGTCACATCCGGGTGAGCCATCATGACCTCAGCGCCGATAGAGGAATGCCCTAAGTGTGTTCGATGGCTACCAAATAAATCAGCGCCTCCCTCAGCAATGCATGTTCCGGATTCTCTTGCTTGTACTTGATATTCAACCTGTGACAAGTAGCACTCTCCTATTCGGTCGTACATTATCGAAGACTTCCTTGACAACGCATGAACGCTCCCTTACGTAACTTGCTTGGGTTATTTTTATTGTCATCGTTATTATTACTTTATTTTTCTTAGCTACCACGCCTGTATCTTTCTTTCTTGTTTTTTCATTGCTGCAGTACATTGCCCCGTATTAAACAAAAATATTGTCTTTATCTGCTTGGGTTATTTTTTATCATTATCATTATTATTACTACTTTATTCTTCTTATCTATCACCCCTGTATTTTTTTTGTTTCTTGATTTTTCATTACTGCTCTATTTTACGCGTTAATGCACGCCATATAATAAACAAAAACATTGTCTTCATTGCTCACTGTAGTTGACTTGTGACCTTTCCACATTGCAATCACATGCAAGCGGGTTGTTAATGTCTCTTCATCCCACACTTTTGTAACCTCTGCGTGTCAGTTCGTTCGTTCACGAAGAAATTTATCATGTTACATAATACCAACACAGAGATAATATTACGACTTTATTTTGTAACCTCTGGGTGTCAGTTTGTTCCTTCACGAAGGAATTTATCATGTTACATAATAACAATACAGAGATAATATTACGACCTTATTTTGATGAGATACCGAACAGCATCTAGTTATAGGCTTGAGAATCTTTTTAAAGCATATAGTTTCTATTCCTTCGTTAAATTTAGAAAACATTGCCACATTATGAAAAAATAAAACAGGCAACATCAAAACAACTCAAAGAAAAATCTTGTCTATTTGTAATTTAAACACGAGTTTACTGTCTTCAAATTTATATAATTTTCATTCATATAAGAACATAAAGCCTTATAGCATTTGCAAACTTTTATGAAATGCACAACCTATTAATATTACAAAACATCTAAATCTTATATAATTTTCCCAGAATTCAAATCTTTTTTCTTATTTGATACCATCTACTTCAAGCTCAGTTACAGCTATGACCTAATCAGAAACTAACAAAGGTGACAAACCAGTCATGAAAAAAATAAGAACAAAAGATGGTACTATTTGCACTGCGCTAGAAACTTGATCGAAGGTGCAACGGAAGAATTCTTACACAATTCTGATGCAAAACGAAACGAAAACATAACCTTCTTGGATAACAGAAAGTGACCATAACGCGTATATAGGGTGAGGGTGAGCAGTGCGATAGGGGGGTGGGGAGGAGGTGGTATGGGGGTGAGAAATTCGATAAGTGTGCGGATGTGGGAAATGGAGGTCTGCAGGTATGGGATAAAGGAAGATCCGTACTTGACGACGGCCAGAAGTCCACTGAGCGGTTGGTTCAGATTCAGAAAGAAGTGTAACCTTACTTGGGGATACACCCTGGTGACAAGCGATGTGTTGAGTTCACGATGATGGAATTTACTCACTGAATTCATTCTCCTTTTCTTGAACAACCAAAATTCAAAGCCCTACTTATGATTATCAATATTAAACGAGTTATGTTTAAACTGTATATATATGCTTTATTCTCTTTATTTTCTGTATTCTGTCCTTAAGAACTATATTATCTTGCAAAATTTACTTGCTTGGTTTAAAAACTCATCATAAATGTACGTCTCAGTAATTTCCGATGCACAATTTACAATTTCCCGAAACTTTTTTTTTAATTCTGCACAATTAACAGCTTTTTCTTTAACTTGGGAAATGATACATTAAATTCTCCGATTTAATTATCACTGAATTATGATACTTCACTTGACAAAAGCTCATAATTTTTATGCTGCCTTATTCTCGCTGGACTGAGATTGCCCTTCGCCATTTTAAAATGCTCACAAACTATACCTCTTTTTTCCTTATCTTGGGTCTTTCCTAGATAGTGACCCCCACGGGTTTAACCCGGTATGTAGCCATCTTTGCGGCGTGTTTAGTACAAGCCCGTTGGGGATTACCGTAAAAACATAAACAAAAGACTGTAAATATCATAAAAATAATGACCCCCAAGAAATATTAGTCCTAGATAACGACCCCCGAAAACCCTTGGGGGTCACATCTAGGAAAGCTCCTTTGTCCTTTCATAAACTATTAGTATTCACAATCAGTCCTGGTTCTATATCCATTTAACTTAATAAAATTCAACAAAGACCTACACCGTTTCGCTTGCAATCTTTTTCAGTTGAAAACATATTGTTACGTTATACCCGTCACTATAAATTTAATATGAGTAATTTTACGCGATAAAGGTCAGTATTGACGTTAGAAGACTGGGGGAGTTGTAGATTCATGTGAGTATTTTGGGGCAGTATAAAGATGGTTAGGTGAACGAAATGAATAACCAATACGAGTAGAGGCAGCAGGATTTCTGAAAGTTTCTAATGAGGAGAAAGAATGTCTGTGGAGTCAAATGTTGGAATGTGTGAAACGATTGTTAAGGTGACTTCTCTTAGGGTGGATGTTCAGTGCGAATGAACAGGAAATGAATCGCTTTAAATATCACATATGGAGTGAAGAACGACTGAAAGGGCGAAAAATGCACAAATATGGTTCTGTTAAAAAGTCATCATACGGATCACAGGAGAGAATCAACAGGTGAGGTGCTAGAATGGACGGGATGCCTAGCAAACGCTATTACCTCCTAGAGAGAAATCTGACCTAAAATGGAAGACTGCAGTACCTGCAAATATACAAAACTGAGGAAAATGGTAGATAATGCAGTTTGCCTTACTGCAAATGGGACTCCCTAAATACTCGTGGAAGGCGTTGAAGAATCATTCTGAATCTGCAGTAACTTGTGTATTAGCGTTTCACGAGCCAAATTGGCATATCCAAATTTCGAAACTTTTGCAGATACTTATATGGAAGTTTTCTAATTCCACGTTTTTACGACAGACATTCATAAAGCGCATGATGAGTTCCAAATATCAGAATGCTATTTTCTGAAGACAAGAAAACAAACAGATGATAGAACTTTACTGAACTGGAGGCAGAATTAAATTAAGAAACCATAATTTAACAGAAATGTTAGTTATCCAGCATTCCAATTTTGCAAAAAATATTCTTCAGTGATGTAAAAAAAAAAAAAAACAATAAATTAATCCTCTGAATCTTGAAAAGGGCAGAATTTTCCTCAAAGAAAAATTTCCACACTTCGTTTATTAGATTCTTTCACAGAAAATATTTCAGGCTGGAATTCGATTTCGCCTTCTTAATTAATACAAACTTCTTAAACACGACAGCGTCTGGGAATCAGCTTCTGTATGCATTGTTTAATTACGATGTGAACAAGAAATGAAGACGCATAAATTCACTGTGATTCAGAATGTATGCTGCGTTATACTTAGAAAAATATTGAGGGAGAATTTGGGAATCTGGCTGACTATAATTGTCAATTAATTCTGCAATTTTTAATTTTTTTAAAATAGGACGAAAGCAAAAATGTGAAGACAGACAAAATGTAGAGCCTGACATTAAGTCAAAGGAAACAACAGATTTCGTGATTTTATGGAATTTAAATTGTCAAGCCAGGCGGGGTATTTTCAGCCTCATATATACATATATATATATATAGTATATATATATATATATATATATATATATATATATATATGTATATATATATATATTATATACATATTATATACTGTATATATATGTATTATATGTATATATACACATATATAAAAATACATATGCATAAATATATGCATACATATACATTATATATATATATATATATATATATATATATATATATATATATATATATATATATATATATATATACACACACTATATATATATATATATATATATATATATATATATATATATATATATATATATGTGTGTGTATGTATGTATGTATGTACGTATGTACAAATATATGTGTGTGTGTGTATATTATATATATATGTATATAATGTATATATATGTGCATATATTTAAGTATATATATATATATATATATATATATATATATATATATATATATATATGTATATACACACACACACATCCCGAGGAAAGAAAAGAAACCAATCACTGAAACCTCTGAATCGTGCAGGAAACTTCTGCAACATTAGCCGCGTCAAAACGCCATTCCCTCGGTGAGACATGACCCTTTAACTTGCACGCATCCTT
The DNA here is from genome assembly GCF_040412425.1 of Macrobrachium rosenbergii. Classification (NCBI taxonomy): domain Eukaryota; kingdom Metazoa; phylum Arthropoda; class Malacostraca; order Decapoda; family Palaemonidae; genus Macrobrachium; species Macrobrachium rosenbergii. The sequence continues at coordinate 21,252,114 of NC_089764.1, read as the reverse complement.
CTCCTCTCGGATGTTGAGGACCTGTCACAACATCATCCTTATTCATGTCATCTGTCCTCTCCTTTTAGGTCCTCCTGTCCTCTCTCGACACTTGCAAATTGGTCCATGAAGTGCTGACACTCATTGCGAAGGATCTTCGCTCCAGGTTCAAATGGCAGTATAGAACTGACGTATTTTTTTGGATTTGTCCTTGAAATGTGCATATTTTTGCGTTATTCGTTACGAATTCGAACATTTATGCCAATAAATTTATATATATATATATATATATATATATATATATATATATATATATATATATATATATATATATATATATATATATATACATATATATACATATATAGCTATAGTGTCATAGGCATTGGGACCTGTCCCCAGAGGCTGTCGGCCTAAGAAACAGGAGATCAGCGCCTGCCCTATGAGCCTACAGAGGCCCCGGACGACTTTAAATTTAACTAATACATATATATATATATATATATATATATATATATATATATATATATATATATATATATATATATGCGTGTGTGTGTACATACATCATACTGTATATATAACTTTTGTAAACATCAGAATTACCTATGCTCACCTAGATGACTACATGCATTAAGTGCATGTGGTGTTTATCCCGTACAAGCACGGTGTAACAAAATTGTATTAACCGAATATAAAACGATAAGTCCGCGTTGATCAAGATTGAAAACTGACAAAAAAATAAATTCCAAAGATTTATTAAAGAAAAATCGTCTGGCGATTTCAACAAACGGGCTGAATGCATTAGTTCTCTAACTGCGGAAAACTTTTCCGTTTCAGTCGATCTTTTCTCGAAGGTAAATTGAAGAAAATATCAGGGATTTGGCCAGGAAAGTTTCCTTCACGGTTTGCCATTTTGAATTCAGTGACTGGAATACAGAAAATTTTTTCAGTGCAAATACACATTACTTTTTTTCACTGGGTTAGGAAAAAAAAAGGACAGCACTCTACTGCAATTACTTTTCATTTACTGCCTTAATGATAAATCCTCTAGAACATCCCCTTCGTACTCATTATGTATAACTGAATCACGAAAATGTGGAACGTGATGAATATATAAATAAAATCTGCTAAGTAATTGGCGACAGACAGTCGAAAGGCCTCCCAGCACTCCAGTGTTCTCCTTTCTTTCGTGGATTTTATCTTTATTTATTTTTATATATATACACATATACATAGTTACACACACACACACACACACACACATATATATATATATATATATATATATATATATATATATATATATATATGTATGTAGTTTTTTTACGAAGATGTTAAGGTACACTATTTACTCCACTGGGAAATGAAACACTCAATATAAGTCGAATCAACATTTCGGCTTTCACCTGCCCTTTTAAAGAGCTTATTTCTAAAAAAAATCTCTTGAACAGGGCCGCTGGAGATTTAAATGGTAGAGTGACATATTTAGTGCTTCGTTGCGCAGTAGGTAAAAAAAAAAAAAAAAAAAAAATTGATATATATATGTGTGTTATACAAGGTCAAATAAGGTCATAACCTCTTACCACAACTGTTATAAGGTCAATGACGTAATTAACTTGTATCTCGAAAGGAATCACGGTAGCGCTGGCCAGCATGACACTGAACTAGGCACAATTCTCTCTCTCTCTCACAGTCCCTGTCGCTCAACCCTTTCTCTCTCTCTCTCACAGTCCCTGTCGCTCAACCCTTTCTCTCTCTCTCTCTCTCTCTCTCTCTCTCTCTCTCTCTCTCTATCCAAGTCACTAACTGAACCAAGGAAGAACAGCAAAAACGTGTCTACAAAAAATATAGTTTATTTCATAGTCTAACATAGCAAATGGTTTTGAAAAAAAAAAAAAAAATGTAATGGGGACGTCTATATCCCAGAAATGACAATCCAAAAATAAGTCCAATTAATATATAACATGGCGCTAACAACTTCAGCTACCTGAATCTCTACATCATGTGGCAAAATAAGTCAAACGCGACCGAAGTCATGATAAATCACATTCCCTTCCGTTTATCTGACCTCTAATTCAATACATCTGAGGAAATAAAGGGAAAAACAGAACTTTTAAAAATAGTGGGATATCTCCCAAGTTACTAGCCCCCCAAAAATACATCTGAGGAAATAAAGGGAAAAACAGAACTTTTAAAAATAGTGGGATATCTCCCACGTTACTAACCCCCCAAAAATACATCTGAGGAAATAAAGGGAAAACAGAGCTTTTAAAAACGTGGGATATCTCCCACGTTACTAACCCCCAAAAATACACATAATAAACAATGGCAAAATCAAAATTCAGGAAATCCAATAAAAATCAAAGAGACACAGAAAAAAAAAATTGGGGAAAAAGATATTCAAAGCATGGTAACAGTGCAAAGACCAGTATGGTAACACCGCAAAGAACAGTACATGTGAAACAAAGTTATTAAAACCCATTCGGGTTTTTGAAAAACAAAGTCTCAGCTCACCTCACAGGCAGTAAACAAAGCCTTCCAGCAAAGCGAATCTTTTCACTAGGAAATCAAGACCCTAATGTCTAGCCTATATTCAAAATGGAAAATTCACACTTCCTATGACACGCCCATGACAGCGAACTCGCGAATGAACGCTCATCCGGAACTTGACGACTTCCGGTTATCGGAGTATTCCGACATGGCCAGAACATCACCCAAGGAATGATACCGTCTGTCTCCATGGGAAGCGAGACTGACGACGGGCCTTTGTCAGCACTGACTCGTGAATACATAGGCACTGATTCGCATTTACTTTTGCCAAGATATCTCAAGGAATGCTTAGCTAAAAAAACGAAATATATAACGTTACATTTAAGCTTTTATATATATATATATATATATATATATATATATATATATATATATATATATATATATATATACATATACACACACACAAAATCACTGACTCCACGGAAAAGGAGACACTAAACATACGTTATGTTCTGTGTACAGTAAGAGGGACGACTGAAATCCAATGTGCCATGTATATTGGTAGACGGTGAACTTTGGGTACCCTCTGTTAACTCTCTTGAAGTAGCAGTGATGAGCAAAAGCGGCAGTTCATTTTTAACCCTCCCCTCCCTCTCTCTCTCTCTTCTCTCTCTCTCTCTCTCTCTCTCTCTTTCTTTCTTTACCTTTTCCTCTGATAAAAAATAACAAAAGCATCAGTGTCATATTTATACTTGATGCAAGAAACTGCTGATAAATCCCTTCGGTAGGGAACCCCCTCAACATTATCCATTTAATACACTTACCGAGAATTTTATCAGCAGTACGTCAACCCCTGTACACACAAGACGCCATTTACTTCTATCCTGCACATATTCTCGTTCCAGGATGCTTAGGTCTTTCCTGCCACACCATCTTTCGATCCGTTTCTTGGTCTTCCTCTCCTCTTCTCTTACAATACTTCCGCATAATACACTCTTCCTGTATTCTTCTCATATGACCAAACCATCTATAAAAATAAAAACTCTGATCTATCCTTTCACGTATGGTAAACCCATTTAACATTTCTTTCTCGTCTCTACATTTTGTTTACCTTTCAATTATTCTAATGCCACATAAAAATAAGTAAAAAATGCGCAGAAGTTTCTTCGGTGCAACCGAGAATTCTGTACAGTGTATAATGCTGTATGAAAACTCAGCCACGGCCCATGAAACTTTGAGCGGCGACCCATGAAACTTTCAGCCACGGCCCGGTGGTGGCCTGTGCTGTTGGTACCTATAGCGGTGCCAGACGTACGATTATGGGTAACTTTAACCTTAAAAAAATAAAACCAAGTGAGGCTAGAGGGCTGCAATTTGGTATGCCTGATGATTGGAGTGTGGATGATCAACATACCAATTTGCAGCCCTCTAGCCTCGGTAGTCTTTAGATTTGAAGGGGGACAGAAAAAGTGCGGACGGACAGACAAAGCCGGCACAATAGTTTTTTTTTTGACTGAAAACTAATAAAAACCAAAAACAATTAATTCTACAGTTTCTGCTTTTTCTATCCATTGTATTCATCACCACACTTGATTTTCATAGAGTAAAGTGCTTCAACAATTTCTAACAGCAGTTTATTCAGACTTAGAATGCTGTTACAGGCTATGAATATTCCTCTTCTCTTTATGATTAGAAGAAAACTGTAATATTTTTTTCCAACTAGCGTTCACCCCAGTCCCATTCAGTTCTCGGATGCCAACAGATTTCAAGAATATTTCAGTCGTTTCTTTTTCCGTCCAACTTCTTGACGTCCGCAATATCTTGACTTTGGTTTATTTCCGATCCTACTCAAGACGCCATCTTCTTTAGTTACAGATATAGGAATTCGATGTGTTCCTATGGATTATTTTATGTCGACAACATCTAAAGTGGGTAATCTTGACAAAGGGATTTGGGCCCTGTATATATATATATATATATATATATATATATATATATATATATATATATATATATATATATATATGTGTGTGTGTGTGTATATATTTATATATATTTATATATATATGTATATATATAAATTTTACACACACACATATATATACATAATTATATATACACAGCACATTTAAATATAGATAGTAATATTATTTTATTATTATAATTACTGTTATTATTATTATTATTATCATTATTATTATTATTATTATTATTATTATTATTATTATTATTATTATTATTATTAATATCATTTATTATTATTATTATTATATTCAAAATTATTATTATTAATATCATTTTATTATTCTATTATTATGGAACTGTTCATATGGAACGAGCCACAACGGCAACTAACTGGAAATTCAAGCTTCTAAAGAATATGGTGTTCATTTGAAAGAAGTAACAGACTGCAATAGGAAATACGGAAATGATAGAGCAGCTATATATATATATATATATATATATATATATATATATATATATATATATATATATATATATATATATATATATATATATATATATATATATATATATATATATATATATATATATGTACATACATATACATACATAACTTACTTATATACTATATATATTGTGTGTGTATCTGCGCATGTGGCTGCATGTCCAAGCAGTTTTAGCAACATTACCCTTCCGAACGATGCTGTCAGAAATAGGGGGAATGAAATTATAAATCCTGCGTTTCTATTCCCCCTTTCGTCTTCTCATTCTGTTGCAGCCCGTAGCCATCATAAGCTTAGGATCCGCCGTGGCGAGTATTCGTTCTGGTATGATTTGAATAAAGCCGATTTATGAATCTGAACTCCGCGCTGAATACGAAAAGATTTCATCCATATATCTGAGGAAACATTTCAATGGATTTCTGTCTGGTATGAAATTAGCACTGTGCACACACTCGTATATATATTTAAATATATATATGTATATAATATAAATAAATATATATATATATATATATATATATATATATATGTATAATATATATATGTATAGATATACATATATATATATATATATATATATATATATATATATATTATATATATAGATATACATATATATATTATATATATGTATATATATATATATATATATATATATATATATATATATATATATATATATATATATATATATATATATATGTATGTATGTATACGCACAAAGACACACATATGTGTGTTTGATATTGTTGTTTATGTTATTAATATACATATATGTATAATTATATATACGTATATCATACGTATATATATAATTATACATACATACATACATACATACATATATCTATATCTATTAATTATATAAACAGAATATCAAATATGCCTAACATATAAATAAAACATTTTTAAGCATATAAATATATGTCATAGCTTCTAGTCTACTAAGTTGCACTTTAATGATACGTTCATTCAAAATGGAACTATTTAATAGAATTCCAGAGGCCAATCATATAAAATCCCTTTATAATTTCACAGTTTCATTATGTTCGCTAAAAGCAGCAGTGGCCACCTCTACAAAATATGACTATTAGCTGATTTACAAAGATAATTAAATCAATCCTCACTACGCTATACTTTTGACGTCCCAATACGCCCCCAGTAAACATTAATGTTCAATTCGGCCTCTCTATTTGGTACAACATGACTGATAGTCAACCACATTCGAGCAGTCATTCCTGCTTAACATACGCGTGAGTCCGTATCCCAGGAGAGGGCGAATCAAGAAGCATTTCTCCAGGCGTTAATGTTATCTCAGAAAAAAAAAAGGCATATAATGATTCCTGGGTGATGGGACGTGCTCTTTTGCCTGAACGATCAGATAAACCTCACAGAATCAACATTTCTCTGGCCGAATCTTTTTCACCAACTTCACGCCTTAACTTGACTTCTGAAGATCAGTCAAAGCCCAGGAAAAATTCAGTCCTCGGGGACAGATTAAAATTTTTTTTTTTTCTCTCGGTAAGATGTTTTATGAGGCATTAAATATCGGTATGTACTGTCACATATATACGAGCAAATGTATCCACAAAGATGGACCTATGATTGCAAGAAGACACCTATTTCTCTCATTTTCCTTTTATTGGTTCCCTGCTGGTGAAAAGTTTATAAAGAATTTTCAACTAAACTTCCCATGAACACACACACACACACACACAGAGAGAGAGAGAGAGAGAGAGAGAGAGAGAGAGAGAGAGAGAGAGAGAGAGAGAGAGAGAGAGAGAGATTTTTATGCAACCCGCCGAGCAAGGACAATATCTCTGGATGAACATCTTGAAAATTTATCTAGGAATGAAAATGAACAAGGGGGGGAGTATTCAGGGTTTGAAGAACTCATCTGAAAGCGACTGTAAATTATTGTAACCTAATAATATTCTTTGTTCTCCCTCTTTATATACTTATATATATAATATATGTATATACACATATGTATACATAAACATATATGTAAACATATACATATGTACATATATAACTACATATATACGTATATATACATATAATAAATATGCAAATATATATGTATATACATGTATATATACATACACACACGCACATAATATACATACAGTACATACATACATACATACATACATATATATATATATATATATATATATATATATATATATATATATATATATATATATATATAAACACATGCATATAATTTCCCTCTCAAAAGAAGGGCACGGATTAGTGAAAACCTTCAGAAACAGAGAGAAGGGGAAAAAAAAAAAACCCTTGAAAAGAGGCAATAAAACACCGACCAATGGACACTATCCGCTGCCTTTTGATCTCTGTAACTTACCATCTGCTTTAAGGCAACAAGTCGATGCCTTGGGGCAGTGTAATGTCGCTGGCAAGATTCAAATCGCGACATTTTGCTGGTGGATGTCGTCACATCCGACGCCCATCATTCATCATTCACACGGTCCGCAGCGCCTCACAAAGGTCATGCGACCATGTCAGTTTCATTAAGCTTGTACTCTACGATTTTACGGACCTATTTTTACCCCAGAATAAAGAAAATGAACAACCGAGTTTGTTCTGTGTCTGGTGAACCTGTCCTTCAGTCTGTCAGTCTTCTGTCCATCCTTTCCTCTACTGATCAGTCTTTCAATTTTTATAACAGTGGCAGTGATAATTGGCTGCTGCCAAAGAAGATGTACTTTACGTTATTTCGGTCACCTTGCCCATGTCTGCGGCAGGTGGGGTTTCTTCGTATGTTCCATCTCTGGATCTATGGCTTGTAGTGATAAACGTATCCAAATAAGATGTGGGGAAATTGAGTGGTTAATACATCATTGTGAATATCATAACTACCTATAAGTCTGGTAAAAAACTGACCAGTAGATTCTATATATTCCGTGAGCTGAAATAGACTTATGTTCCTCACTGTGGTTTAGGATTGTCTTACTTCAACTTATGAAACATGGGTTTCAATCTAAGTACGGGAGGCAGAGATTTTTTATGTTCCCCATCTGGCTCGAAGGCCTGCGATAAACATGTCCAGGAATATTTGAGGAAATCGAGAACAGGTCATTGTGACAATTACAAATACATAAATAGCTGGTATACATATATACATATATATATATATTATATATATATATATTTATATCAAATATATATATATATATATATATATATATATATATATATATATATATATATATATATATATATATATATATATATATATGCAATATATATATATACATATATATATATATATATATATATATATATATATATATATATATATATATAGTTTGTAACTTGCTGGAAAAGAATTCCAACAGAAAATAAAAACGTAAAATATAAAAGAAAAGGAGGTAAAAACATCCTGCCTGGGGAGAAGACAGAACATCCTATCACGACTTGATCCTGTCGTCATCCCGAACCAAATCTTTCAAACACAGATAGATTCCCGCGAGAGATTGACCGGAACAAATGATTATTTACAAACACTGCTCTCAGGTGTATACTCTACGTCAACAGTGATTGGAACAGACTACCAAAAAGGGTACGGCACCGATGGTTTAGTCATAGAGAAAATTTTTTTTTTCTTTTCTCATTTTTAGCGATGGTAAATGGCCCTGTTCAACCTCGTGGTATCGTGAGTACTAGTGTCCACTTACGGTTCGCGGATGAGGATGACACTCAAACGTTGATGACGGCACATCTAGTAATCTGGGAGCTAATAGGAATCGTGAATTTTTCCTGCTTAAATTGACTGTAACGATAGAACCGAGTTTTTCCATTCACTATCTCTGTTAATTGCAAAGAGTGCTTCCGCCTCAATCAGTTCATCTCTCTGGCTGTTATCGCCATTCAACAAATTATTTGAAAGGTCAAAAGCTCTTTCCTCTAGTGGTAGTTTGTCCCCCTTTTCATTAATTAGTGCTTGCTAATTGCCAATATTGGATATGCCAAGTGATCGCTCCACTCAACCGTCTTCCTGTTCAGTGATCATTTCCCTGAAACAGCTACAGAAGATAAGTTTGTTTGATTTCGTAACGATATGGAGATGGAAATACTTTAGTCTGCCAGATGCCTTGTAACGTTTCCCAATTAGTTAATCGAAACTTCAAACGCACCACTTCTCTTCTGCTTTCAACAAGATTTTGCGAAAATGTTGTCGCGACCACGCTTAAGCGTACTTAAAGTAGGGTAAAAAGACTTTCTGAAGATAATGAATCACAAATGAAAGATTGAAGAGGATGCCTTCAGTGCTTTACACAAACGTCATTTATAAGACCCTTGCTTTCCAAATCATCGAACGTCTCACTCTCTAAAATACATCAAACATGTATTTCGTAGCAAACGTCTAGAGCCTTACTGAAAGGTGTAAGAAACTGCATACTCTTCTTTATTTTTTTGTGGCCGCTGTCCCAAATTCAAACTGAACTAAGCGCTCGAGATATCATTGTCTCACCGGCGAAAAGATGAACTACTGGTAATGACGTCACGAGATCCACAGGGTCCACAATGTGTTCCATTTCCTGTTACGGGCGCCTCTAGGGATCTCGGCTCTGAAAGCCTTAAAATGAAATTGCAAATTCTGTTCACGAGATTATGCTAAGCAGACTTTAGCGTTGACCTTCGAAAGTGTTCGCATTTTCGCTGAGTTGACCGTATTGCAAAATATTCCGCGTTGGGATAATCTGAAGCTGCTGGGGCTTTTCAGGGTTTGCGCCATGCACGGCGGGCAAAATTGTCGTGATTTTTACAGCTCTTACTTCGTATACATCTCATTTTGTTTTGTTTAAAAGGTCTTTGAGATTAACATTTCTGATAAATTGTAAATGATGAGGGAATCATGAACATACAATGAAAATTTGATGGTGTTTTTAAAGGCTTTCGTTATTCACTGCACCGTATTTTTAAATTTTCTTATAACACTAAAAATAGCATTAAAAGCAAATTTCTGCAGATTTCAACTGTATCTGTTTCGACGAATCATTCGACACCGCATTATATATTTCACTATATATTTCATTATATGTCAATCCTCGAGTATAAACGACAGGGTTTGTCAAGGCAAACTACTCAGAAGTATATAACCCCTTGCATGACCATAATCTTTTCAGTGTGTAATATCGATAGCCTGCCGGTAACAAACTAAACGTTTAGACTTGTGTAGTCCAGCAAGGGGTAAACTTCTCTAATCATCTGTTCCTTCATAAGAATGCAGAATGGATCTATTTTGTTCGAAGACTCACAGGATTTGTAACGGTCCTAGGGTAAGGACCAAATCAATTTTGATGATATGGTCCCTCTTTGCACACATATACATGAATAGGGTTCATCGTTTGAAAAACAATAATAATAATATTTATTCACCTGTGCCTTATAATAACTCTTAATTGGCTGTGAGTCTTTTAGGGATATGACTGCACCTAATTCACTGCTCAGAACCCTTATCACAGAGCCACCGCCCAGGTTATGATTACTGGTTCCTTGTTCTCCCAGAATATAAACAATGTCCTCAGCCCATGGAACCACCGGCTCTAGTTTGCGTAAAAAGTAATACACACATGTGCTGAAACATTTCAACCTCTACGGATGAAGCTATAAATAAATGATGATCTATCCACACGAAAATCCCAGCAAATGCAATACAAAGAGCGTATCCTGCTGCTGCAATTTAGTATTCTCAGATTTATTGAAAGGTTCTGAAAAGAGCAATTTTCCGTCTAAAGAGATATCAATTCTGTTGATGCGGATGAAGTCGAAATGTGAAATTCCCTCTCTCCTCTGTGAAGGAGATAACACGAGAGAGAGAGAGAGAGAGAGAGAGAGAGAGAGAGAGAGAGAGAGAGAGAGAGAGAGAGAGAGAGAGAGAGACTCCCAGTTTGCACAGTTCAGAAACACATCCTAACTCTTCAAAATATAACACATGAGAAACTGAAAAAGTGAAACAAAGACTGAGAAAAAGTTAAAGAGAGAGAGAGAGAGAGAGAGAGAGAGAGAGAGAGAGAGAGAGAAACTCGCTGCGAATAAACAGTTAGGAGACACAAGGAAGGAAAGAAATCCAATATCTGCACTATGAAAAAGATCGCAGTTGAGAGAGAGAGAGAGAGAGAGAGAGAGAGAGAGAGAGAGAGAGAGAGAGAGAGAGAGAGAGAGAGAGAGATAATCCTTTTTGCCCACAAAAGATAACATCTGATGAAAAGAGAGAAACAGAGTCATTCTTTGTACTCTGAACATAACTGAAACACTTACACCCAGACTCATTTACGGCACGTTTGAGAGAGAGAGAGAGAGAGAGAGAGAGAGAGAGAGAGAGAGAGAGAGAGAGAGAGAGAGAGAGAGAGAGATAGCTGATCAGTGAAAAAGAGAAGCAAAGCAAAAGATACTGACCTTCTCCTTGGATATCAGCTAGGCTAGAGAGAGAGAGAGAGAGAGAGAGAGAGAGAGAGAGAGAGAGAGAGAGAGAGAGAGAGAGAGAGAGAGAGAGAGAGTCAGCTGAATGGCTTCTCACTGGTGATTGGGGATTACCTCCAGAGGCTCTCTCAACATTTTAATTATGATTTGGTAGCAGCAATATATATATATATATATATATATATATATATATATATATATATATATATATATATATATATATATATATATATATATACATACTAGCTGACGTATTTTACTCAAAACGTAGAACACACCCAGACCCTAGAGTACACCCAAAGCTTAGAACACACCTAAAACGTAGAACAAACCCGGATATTTATTTATCCCAACCTTCTATTAGAGAGGGAAAAGAATCAAATCTATCTATAGTGTAATACAAAAGAATTTTCATTTATAGGTTTTTAAAAATATAAATATAGTATACAATTTACAAAGTAAAATCTTTCACAAATTCACTATAATACTACTTTAACACAAAACTTGAATGTAAACATTTTTAGTTTCACCATCAGGAGCAAGAATAAATAAATTCTTGGGTGAACCCACCCTTGAGCAAGCAACATAAAGTTCTCCGTGGAAAAACATGACGACCTCAAATCCACTCCACAGTACTTACTAGGCTGTCCCTGTGCCTTGTTGATCGTGATCGAGAATGCAAGTCTCACTGGGAATTGCAGTCTCTTAAAGTTAAAAGGGAGATCCGTCGGAATGAGTGGCATCTGTGGGATAAAAACTGTTTCACCCTCTTCCTTTCCTGTTGTGATAGTTGCTTCAACTACATTGCCCAACATTTTTGACATTTTGTATTTATTCTCACCCCCCAATTCCTATCGGGGCTGAACTTGGACTTAAAGGGCATCGGGAGAGTAAGTATTCATCTCAGCAACCTCGAAAACTATGGATTAGACACTAATATCTGTCATTTTTGACATTTTATTTTTCACCCCTTCTCAGGCCCCAATTCCCATCGGTGCTGAACTTGGACTTCAAGGGCATAGGGAGTGTCACTATTCATCTCAGGGATCTCAAAAACTATGGATTAGACACTAATACCTGTTGTTTTCGGTTATTTTTACATGTTACCCCCTTCCCACCCCCACCATCCCTTTGGTGCCTGTGATGTCTTAACCCCAAAGTACTCTTTTCCAGATAGTAAGTCATATGTATACTGAAACGAGGTATGATAAACCCGTAAAGTTTATTTAGTTACTAAGTCTACGGGCAGAACCAGCCCCGTTTCAGGGAAGCCCTTCCCACCCCCAACCCCTTTGGTGCTAGTGATGTCTTACTCCCACAGTATTCTTTTCCAGGTAGGCTACATACATACATACATATATATACATATATATATACAGCAAATATATATATATATATATATATATGTGTGTGTGTGTGTATATATACATTTATGTATGTATGTGTGTGTTTGTGTTGTCGTGTTTATTCTATTCTACCATTTTCTTTCCACATCTCCGTGATCTCAGCATGAAGACTACTGTGGCCGCAACTGGGCTTATTACATAACATTACTAACACCGACATTCCTGCTCCCGGTTAAAGCAAAATGACGACCACAACCATGACAAATATCTTGACACAACGGAGCACCAAAACCCACTCTATTAGGCAGCGTCGAATGAACGCGACCGCAACCACCGAAAAACAGGTACAGAACGCGGCCCTATAAGTAGGATGAGGTGCTCTCCGGTGTCATGCAGTTGAACAAACTGGATGTCTGCAGTTCCGGCGGCAGAATGTCAGCCATTTGTGTGAATAGTGCCCTGGCATAAATTTCACATGGGGTATCGTCAGGAAGATTTAATGCCATCGTTGGAGGCGTTTGCCATGTGCCAATTAAGGCTCTGGTGTGTTTAGGCGGTTATTAAGAAAATACACGGCGTGTCTGTTCACTGTTCCTTTCGATTTTTGATTCCGAACCTCTTGCGTCTTTCGTTGTTATCTTTTTTTTTAAGTATGTGTGGCAGTTTACATTACATTTATGCTATATATATATATATAGATATAATATATATATATATATATATATATATATATATATATATATATATATATATATATATATATAATGTGTGTATGTGTTATATATATATATATATATATATATACAATATATATATATAATTGTCTATATTCGATTTTACGAATATCTTTGTAATTTTTCTTTTAATTATCGTATTTTCCAGTTTACGCTTATGCACGGCTATTATATATCAATACATGTCAAAACCGTCACCAACAATTAGGAATCAAGGACGTACCTGTCTAAATACATACCTGGACAACCAACCCCTTTCAACGTTCCCCTCTGTTTCACATTGTAATGTCTGTCTGTCTGCCCATTAATATATCGGTCCTGTATTCCCCGTATGAGACGTGATCCGAATTGCGCCTATTCCTCCGATCCTTCAGCAGTCAAAATAACCGCACACGAGAACCTCTCAAAAGTCAACTCGGCTCAGGAATAACAATTCGGGATAACATTCCTGGTAATAGGAACGACTATTTTTATTCTGTTTACGCATTTCCCTCCTCTCAAATGGCTTCCGCAGCAGTTATTTCCTGTAAATCATCGCGCCCGATCGATAACCAGTTTTACTGCGGTCGTATTTGCATGCTGACGCTCCTTCTGTTCCGTTTGTTCAGGTACGCAAATAGTCACATGCACTGAGTGTATTGTGGGTATTGAAGAACACAGTCTGTGTATACGGGCACACAGACACACACACACGTACACACACACATATACTGTATATTATATAATACATGTATATATGGTTGTCATACGTATGACTTTCTTCACCTTGTTTACGACCCAATAGTTATCTAACAACCTGGTAACCAACTTACTGCTTAGGTCAACGGAGCCACAGTGATTTTTAAAGAACTGTGATCTAATACAGTACGTTTGCTTGGTGTGTGTGCGTGTGTTTGCGCAAGCATGTATACCTTGTATGCGTGTGTGAAACATTGGTCAACGTGCTGTATAAATGTTCCTTCCCTTTATGTCAAATAAATATAAAACAGACTTATGGATAAACTGATAAGTCGACAAAATTATTCACTTTTTTAGTATTCATTAAATGAGCATTTTCAGCAAAAATGTATAATGTATAATGGGCATCAAGGATCTAATCCGTGAGAGAGAGAGAGAGAGAGAGAGAGAGAGAGAGAGAGAGAGAGAGAGAGAGAGAGAGAGAGAGAGAATTATGTGTAATGTTGGTCTTTGAGAGGTAGATAATGTTGACTAGCACTGATAACTTTTTGTAATGACATGTAAACGTACTGTTAAGAGAGAGAGAGAGAGAGAGAGAGAGAGAGAGAGAGAGAGAGAGAGAGAGAGAGAGAGAGAGATTTAAATAGTGACAAACAGGAAAGATAAAGTTAGCTAGGTGACGGCCACGTGATTTGTTCACCAATACTTTGCTATCCCAAATATATATTTTTTGTCTCTTTCTTCTCAGCCTTCTTCCCTCCTCACCTTCTCCTTCTTCATCCCCACCCCCCCAACCCTTCCCCGCATTTACCCTCCTCTTTTATTACCCGGCAACAAATCCCATTCTTCTGCCATACGGTTCGTGATAGGGGTCCATCTATACGTAGCGGTAATAACATCTCTTCTGCCGGTCGTTGGATGCCCAGCGGGGCGTTCACAAATTACGAACCACAATACAATAAAATCAGGTCGATGTTGTTTCCTGCTGATTACATTCTCACTTCGGAAACCAGGTGCTCGTGGAGAGGGGCAAACGGCAATAGAATTTAGGTTACGGAAAATTGATCGGAAGGGAAATGCCGGTGCTTGGATTAGAAGGGGTGAGGCATTACGTAACAGAAAAATAATAGTGATTTCTTGTAGCAAAGCGGTTAAATGTTACTGAAGTTCATACAGTTGTAAATATCACACATTCACGATCCAACACATATTCAGTTATACAAACCCAGAGAGTTAAAATTCTTTACTTTTAATGGTAAATAAACAGATATAATCGTTTAAAAATAAATATGTGTAATGTACTGATGAAAAAATAAATAGATATAACAATTTTTTTTTTATAAATAACTATTCTTGACGTACATAACTATCAAATATTGAAAATACGTAAATATCAAGTTTGTTTTCAGCCAACATTACAAGTACAGATCCGAATACAGCAACAGAAACGCAAGATATTAACACAACCATATTCTAATTGCGGTCAACCCAGACAACTTCCGATCAGTCGTCATGTTCTTAAAGACATCACAAGTTCTAGACAGATACACACACGCACATATGCAAGCATGTACGTATGTATTTATACACACATATATTTGTATATATACGTATGTATGTATGTATGTATGTATATATATATATATATATATATATATATATATATATATATATATATATATATATATATATATATATATATATATATATATATATATATATATATATATATATATCGCATAGGTGGAAGAGACGTGAACCTGACCGTGTACGCACTTACGCACTTGTTTTATAGTTAGAGTGTTTACTTGGTTAAATTCTTGTGTTCCCTTCCTTATTAACTCAAGGCACAGATCCCGTCCCTATATTCTAAGGCACCTTGCCTAAAGGAAATTAAATTAACAGGTATATGAGACACTAATCTGAGAAGACAAGGACGCGCAGATGATTTGGGTAATCCAAATATGAGTGTGCGTTATTGACACGATTAAATTAGTCCTTTTCATTTTGCCATCTCACTTGATTCTTCTTTTTACTTTTTACCGTCTATTCCAAATTTCATCAATCGACTATTCATATTCACCTCTCTCTCTCTCTCTCTCTCTCTCTCTCACACACACACACACACACACATTTACCAACCGACAGAGTTGAACGAAGAAAAAAAGTTAAGTATACCTTAGTTTTACCAGACCACTGAGCTGAATAAGAGCTCTCCTAGGGCTGGCCCGAAGGATTAGATTTATTTAACGTGGCAAAGAACCAATTGGTTACTTAGCAACGGGACCTACGGCTTATTGTGGAATCCGGACCACATTATAGCGAGAAATGAATTTCTATCACCAGAAATAAATTCCTCTAACTCTTCATTAGAAGCCTCAAAGCATTAAAATCTAGATAATATAGAAATTTTTTGATAGACAGAAAAGGACAATCAAAGGCAGCGAAAGCAAGCCCATTCATTATTACGGGGTGCTCTGAGAGCAAGAGCCCGTGCTGGCATAACGCCGGCTTAATCAAAAACAAGCCAATACACAAAAGAAAGTAGGTTTTATCGAGACCCAGTTCAGTTTACACTCCCCACAGATTTATTTTTCCTTTTGCTCACCTATGTACGCTACTCTCATATTCCGTTGGAAGGGAAGAAACTTA
This sequence comes from Macrobrachium rosenbergii, assembly GCF_040412425.1. Taxonomy (NCBI): domain Eukaryota; kingdom Metazoa; phylum Arthropoda; class Malacostraca; order Decapoda; family Palaemonidae; genus Macrobrachium; species Macrobrachium rosenbergii. The sequence continues at coordinate 21,235,308 of NC_089764.1, read as the reverse complement.
CTAGTTATTCTTTTCAACGGTAAACTTCCCATGTTAGCATCAGCTTTTAAAGGGCATCGTTCCTGTTTTTTCTTTTTTTTTAAGACATTAACTTGCTTGAGTAATTATTTGATAAATATACAGTTATGCTTTTTTTTTTTAATCACAGTCTCCCATGCCTACATTCTCTGTCTGTCTGTCCGTCTCTCTCTCTCTCTCTCTCTCTCTCTCTCTGTATACATATATACATACACACACATATACATGTGTGTATGTGTCTGCATGTATAGGTATGTATGCAAATGTACAAATTCAAATGAAAAAATGATAGGGAAGAACAATGTGATTTTATACAAGGAAAAGGGTATGGGCTCTAGCATTAATTGTCAATCAGTTACGTGAGTGATTTGAGACTTAAAACAAAAAATGCGCCGAAGTTTCTTCGACGCAATCGAGTTTTCTGTACAGCCACTATAGCGATTAATCAAGGCCACCGAAAATAGATCTCTCTTTCGGCGGTCTCGGTATAATGCTGTATAAGCCGCGGTCCAAGAAACTTTAACCACTTCCCGGTGGTGGCCTGTACTATATCGTTGCCAGAAGCACGATTATGGCTAACTTTAACCTCAAATAAAATAACGACTGAGGCCAGAGGGCGGCAATTTGGTAGGTTTGATGCTTGGAGGGGGATGATCAACATACCAATTTGCAGTCCTCTAGCCTCAGTAGTTTTTAAGATCTGAGGGCGGACACAAAAAGTGCGGACGGACAGACAAAGCCGGCACAACAGTTTTCTTTTACAGAAAACTAAAACTGCATGTGAAATACGTGGACCTAGAGATAGCTTGTGATAAAACTGAGCAAATGAAAGTTCTATGAAACAGTGAGAGTGTACTTCATGGGAGTGAGACTGACCTGGCAAAAAAAAGTGGGTCTGAAACAAGAGCTTAATATTTCCTAGACTGTTCAGTATTTTTATGGAAGAAATGATGAGCCGTCTAAGAGAGGACATTAGATTTAGGTGCAAAGTTGTCATAAAATAAAATGAGTAATTTATGGTCTAATCATTATCTAGTTTGAAAATCATAGTGTTGATTGGGGATAGTGAAGAGAAACTGCAGGCACTATCAGAGAGTTTGATAATGTCTGTAAGAGAAAAAGCAAGGAAGTCAATGTGATTAGGTTTAAGGTTATAAGGGTAAATGGGAAATTAAGGTATGCTGAATGGTTGAAAATTAGAAATGGCTGATCCACGCATCTGAATGGAACGAATGATGGCAGACATCGAGGAGGAGAGTCACAGAAAAGGTAAAGCAAGGAAGGTAAAAGGCTTTGTAAAAAAAGGTTGCGGTTGAGAAAGGACTCTCTAAGGAAGCCTGAAGACAACTAAGAAGAAAATCTTCCCAGAAGTAGGAAAGATCTTCAGAGCCATTTTGCATACGAAGAGCTGCCCAAATAAACACCATCCCAATACCAGGTAAAACTTAGCCTGTCCTATAAATGTTATCTTTCAATATTACCATTCACATTCACGATCAGGAAAATTATATAAGAGAAGTTTTATAGTCTCTCCAGTATTACAGTACAGGTTTTATGAAAATGAGGTAAGTTGGAGAAAACGTGATGGTAAAAAAGATTTTCACCAGCTCTGATACGCTGCGCTAATCTGCACCAAGAAGCTTTAGACGAACGAGAGAGCTGCACTCGACCGGGATGCTGCCATTAACATTCGTAATTAGAAACGAGGCAAAAATGTCAAGCGCCGACGATAAAATGACGGGAACTAAGAAAAAAAAAAAAAATAGCACAGCAGCAGAATAAGCTTTGAAACTCTCCCTGTTCTTTTGTGTCCTTAGCTTTCTCTAATATCCCATCTCTCGAGATACAAGTTTTTCACTTCTCTCCGGATAAGGTCACTCTCGCTTTCCTTCCCCCTTCCCTTTCTCTCTTGCTTCCGTCAGGCGCGTACAAGATAAGAACATCATTATGTCCGTCTCATTGGATTCTGCAACGATGATGTAACAGTCTCGCCAAAAAAAAAGAGGGGGGGAAAAAATAAGAAAAAACAACAAAAGAAAATATCCGGCGCCCAAAGGCGCAGAAACTCCCGGCCATCCGCATCGCCATCACATCCCGGTGAAAAGAGCGAAGTCACAAAAGACGAGTCTCCTCATCTGCTTTGACAAGTCTTCGTCGCCAGGTGACAGGCCACCCAGGGTTCTTCTTCCACCCAGGGTTCTTTTCCTGGGGACGGGACGCCGTCGTGCCGAACCAGAGGCTCGTTCAAAGGAACTCGCTGCGCACGTGCAAGCACGTCGTAATCTTGCGATTGAAAAAGAATGTGTCGGGACGAGAGGAGGTTGAAAAAAAAAAAAAGGAGGCGTGAGGATGAAAGAGAGAGAGAGAGAGAGAGAGAGAGAGAGAGAGAATTCCCAAGGACACCTATATCTGCAAATACATCTCCCACAGAAATGGAGAATAAATACAATTCTCTTCTTATTACAGAAATTTACATTAATTAATAAATTCATCCAGATTCTACTTCTTTGTATCAGACATTTGCTTGAGATTAAAAATCAACAGTCAGTATTTTTTACATGGTTACAAAATATTTCTACTAGCTAAATGATTCTGTACTAATATTCTTTTATTTACTATATATACATTAGGGTTAAAATTCACTTTTTTTGTGATCGTTCTTTATATAATTTCAGTTCATAAGTTCACTTTTACGCATAAATCATGACCCATCTCCTCTCGTACTCATAAAAATTTTTCCCATCTTTACACGATTTGCATTTGTTCCATACTGGGCTAAATACGAATATTTACTCAAAGCTTCAGGTTTTTTCTAAATACATTTAATTTCTGGTGGCAGTAATTACTAGAATACATAACTGATACATATTTAGGTTCTACTTTAGCTTAAAATGATTAGAAATACTCTTATTTTCCTTGGAAAACCTGTTATTAATTTTCCTGCTCATCTGATGTTTATTTTACATTGTTCCTGTTATTCAGTTTCCTGCTCATCTGATGTTTATTTTACATTGTTCCTGTTATTCAGTTTCCTGCTCATCTGATGTTTATTTTACATTGTTCCTGTTATTCAGTTTCCTGCTCATCTGATGTTTAAATTGTTCCTGTTATTCAGTTTCCTGCTCATCTGATGTTTATTTTACATTGTTCCTGTTATTCAGTTTCTGCTCATCTGATGTTTATTTTACATTGTTCCTGTTATTCAGTTTCCTGCTCATCTGATGTTTATTTTACATTGTTCGTCTGTTGCTCTTACAAGCGATAAACCTGACATTATTTAACCAGCTTTTTCTCCTCATAAAGTTCTGTCTTTAATAAATGAAAATGCAAGAAACTTTCGTTTTACGATCGCAAATCCTTTACCTATAATCGAAAGGTACTTTCCTCACCTAATGTCCTATAAGAAATTGCTAAATAAACGATAAATTCTATACCAGGAAAGCCTTGGTAATGACCCTCCCAAAAAGTAAAATGGTAAAGTAAATGCTAGTATAAATAAGGCTGTTATTGGATACCGTTAACATAAATCATTGGCATTTTCCATTGCTGTTCTGGTTCTAAACGTCTGAAAAACCAGTGGGAATAGTATTTATTCTTTTATTTTCCGGACTCTTTAAAGTTTCATTTAATTATCCACGAGTCAGTGACTTTGTTTTCTTCTTTTGTGACATTATATATTGGGTGTTAGCATTCTATTAGCTCCTGTTATAGATCTATCATTTAATTTATTTATGTTCTATGTATCTAAAAGGTCCATTAAACTTCTTTCAGGACTAATCTGTACGGCCCCTCAATCAAATACTAGATTCTGAAGAGCAAAATTGACAAAAAAAAAAACTACGATGGTTGAAATCGTAAACGAAAATTAAAATAAGAATTTCATTGTATATAGGACGCCTTGCAAAAATACCTGACCTATCTGAAATGGGTAATATTTTAAAATTGCCGTATAAAGAAAGCAACTAATCATCAGTTATATCAATTATTTTACGATATTCAGAACCAATTGGCACTGAGCAGATAATTAACATTCCTAGTTTTGCAATAGCTGAGGTTCTGCATCACTGACTGAATTACTTAATAAACTAGACAAAATGTTTATCAAGGAAAGCAGTACATTCATTTTGTCTTCGTGGGAGTAAAATAACCATGATAACAATTGGATCATCTGTACACTGTACTTTATCATTTCCTAAAACAATAACTATATCACTTGTAATTACTATAAACAAGAGAGTTCTTAGAAGAAATCATGTCAGTCGTCAAGAAAAGACAACAAACGGTTCTGGAGCAGACTATACGGAACAAAAGGCAAAATAATTCTAGGGTCAATACAATAATTCTTTACTTTCAATTGATTTCAAAAACTGAACTGAGGTCATGCTTTTGAATTACAAACCTAATAAATAAGTCTTATGATGATCCAAATCAAAGGCAGCCCTGAAAACATGTCTATACACATTTACATTGTCTATTTGCCTTGGATGCAAATAGACAGATCAGAGGGGTACCATAAGTTCTTAACTACTTCATACAGACATTGATTGTCAGGCTGGAAGTTTCTAGATTCAAGGTGTTTGTACAATGGCTGCATGATCAACTATTCCTCAGTCTTGGAGACTGTCGTGATGAACACTTATACAACCCGTTGGAACAGTTCTTGCACATTTTCTACTCATCCGGATGAAAACTACTTGCAAAACGAAACAGTAAAAAATGCGCCGAAGTTTCTTCGGCGCAGTCGAGTTCTCTGTGCAGGGTATAATGCTGTATGAAACTCTCAGCCGCGGCCCACGAAACTTTCAGCCACGGCCCGGTGGTGGCCTGTGTTGTTGGCAACTTTAGCGGCGGCAGACGCAAGATCATGACTTTAACCTTAAATAAAATAAAACTACTGAAGAGGGTTGCAATTTTGTATGCTTGATGATTTAAGGTGGATGATTTTTCTAAAGTTTTTAGATCTGGACAAAAGTGCAGACGGACAGAAAAATAGCCATCTCAACAGTTTTCTTTTACAGAAAAGTAAAACCAAGGATCCTGGCAGTTTTTTTTCTCTAAATAATGGAAAATATCTATTGGGATTTTCACATCCAAAGTGGCTATAGGTTATACAGGGTATTTCTAAGTTCCCTGAATGAAAAGCAAGTTCTTTGACTATTGGCTCAGGACGACAGTTACCAAGATGAGGAATGTCAACTACTAAAGACTAAGCTTCAATGGAACTATGATGTAACTAAGGCTTTCCATTTTGGTTGATTATGATTTTCCACCGTTCATAAGAGAGGAAAAATTAATACCTCACATGAGGCTAAGTTATTTCTTATTGCCAGGTTTGCAAGTTGTTATTAAATTCCTTTGCCTCTTTGTGACTTTTAGCAAAGCTCTCACAACAGTTACGTATCCTTGTGTTGCTGTCGTTCTGGTTATCTGGCTTGCTATCTGCACAAACAATCAAACCAATTTACGCTTATCTATGACAAAAACAAAGGAATCTTGATTGTTTTCCAAACAGGAGGAAAAATTCATTGGGAGCTTCTCGATCCAAACTTCTTTGGTTATTTCGCTGATCTTTTAAAAAATTTCTCTTGAATGAAAAGTAAATTTTTTTGCAAAATGTCTCGGGATAATTGGTATTGAGAAGAGGAACATCAACTGAAGACTTAAATTTCCAAGGCATTATGATGTAGGTCTGCTTTTTCAATCGGGTTAATTAAGGGTTTCCGATCATTACTTCAACTGATAGGAAAAGAAGATCTTCAAAGGTCACATTTAGAAGACTTATCATGGTCTTCCACAGATGAGGTTAAGCTACTTCTTGCATTTTTATTTTTCAACTCCTCTTGTGTTACTTCTAAGCATCTACCTACTTGTTTTGCTTTTTTTAAAACATTCAGCAAGGTTTTGGCAGCCAACCTGGGAGGTGTATAAATCAGGAAACCAAGATTGATCGTATGTCCAAATTCAATAAGCTCCTTCTGCAACAACATCTGGTTCAATTTCTTGACAGAATGGGAAGCACCATTAATATCAACCTTTCTTATGGATGCCCTACTAACTTTATTTTCCAGTTGGTATGGGATTTTTTCTCGTTTGTGGTCCAGGGAAGATACTTTTGACCGAAACATCGACCAGAACTCAATCAAGAGCATTGCCTTGGAGATATGCAGACATACTTCCAAGGAAGGCCAGCCCTATGAGAGCTGAAAGTCAGCTCAGTGGTCTGGTTAAACTACTTTAATAATAGAATAATAACATCCAACGATGACGTGCCGTGTATACAATAAACAAATAACGTAAGCAACTCTCTGCGATAAGCGTCGAAATGACCACAGATAACAAGAGGTCCTTTGAGGTCAAGAGACTGATTTCAACAAATCTTCACTAAGAGGCAATCTGCCAGAATTATCACTTAAGGGGTAGCGATAGACTAAATACATATACGTTATAATATTTCTTAAGAGCTTGTTTACATTATACATATCAACACAGCCACCATTTCCCCTGACGATATATATATGTGTATGTATGATTATATATGCAAATACACGCCTATAAACGCACATGCGAGCACGTTCGTTTACAAGCATTCGCTCTGTTATGAGGTGTCCGTCCACAAGAAGACCTTCAAGGTCCTTCGAGAGCAAATAAGGACGTCTAAAAATATGCAGTCGAGAGATCTGAAGGTTCTTCCCAGCCCTAACCCTCGAAAAACAAAAGTTTCGACCCCCTCCCACTGATCCCCCACCCCGCCCCCCCCACCGATTAAGAGTGCCTGAAGGCCCTGTCCACGTTATGACACGACCTCACAAAAAGAGCGAACGCTGCATGTCCTAGATTGTGTCGACTTCATCGAAAGACCCTGGTTCGAAAAATGGAGAAAAAGAGGAAAAAAGGGAGAGAGAGAGAGAGAGAGAGAGAGAGAGAGAGAGAGAGAGAGAGAGAGAGAGAGAGAAAAGCGCTGAAAAGAAGACAGAATCACTTTGATGAGAGAAGAACACACCGACCAGATTTAAATAAACGTGAGAGGATTTTCAAAAAGCGAAAGATTTATGCGTCGGCTGTTAAACCCATCAACCAAATGAAAAGATCTGAAGAAGAGACGGGAAATGTTTTGTTGTTTTATGGGCTGTAAGATTTTCAATCAGGAACAAATATAAACGAGTAAATCATGCGCCGAAGGTCGGCGCAATCGAGTTTTCTGTACAGCATACAGCCGCTACAGCGTATAATCAAGGCCACCGAAAACAGATCTATCTTTTGGTGGTCCTGGTATAATGCTGTATGAGCCGCGCCCCATGAAACTTTAAATATGGTCCGGTGGTGGCCTATCCTACATCGTTGCCAGAAGCACGATTATGGCCAACTTTAATTTTAAATAAAATAAAAACTACTGAGGCTAAAGGGCTGCAATTTGGTATGTTTGATGATTGGGGGGTGGATGATCAACATACCAATTTGCAGCCCTCTAATCTCAGTAGTTTTTAAGATCTGAGGGCGGACAGAAAAAGTGCTGACAGAAAAAAGTGCGGACAAAATAAAGTGCGGACGGACAGACAAAGCAGGCACAATAGTTTTCTTTTACAGGAAAGTAAAAGTGAGTAACGGAAACTATATCTAGAAAATGTTCTGACTTGGATGCATGAGTTGTTAATGAAAGCCACTAAAACAATACCCTATATCTCTTACCTATTTACATATTTTTCAAAAGGTCGTAAAAGGGGGTTCTTGCATTTTGCCGATTTATTTTAACTATTCCGAGAACCAAACACAAGAGAAAACATTAAAACATTTATTTCAAAGTGTGTTTAATATACTGTATAAGACACCTTAATGTCAAAGGCGATGAAGAACGCTGCTGCTTACAAAGCTTCCACTGTGCTCATCAGATTAAATTCTAATAACCCCCCCCCAAAAGATCTGAAACAGGCTACAGTAATACACTGGTCCGAGGCGCATTTTGTTCCTGGTTGCGGTGAGAGAGAGTGAAAAAGGTGGGTGGTATATTATGGCATGCGGAAAAGGATGGTGGTTTAAAATATGGTGATACTATGAGTATTCATACACACTCTCTCCCCTTCTCCATCTTTCTCCTTCCCTTGAATAAGCAGAGATGTCATAAAGGTTACCAAAAGCTCAAATGGAATACTATAATCATGTACATAAAGAGCATAAAATGAAAATCAGTTATAAAAGAATGATACCCAAGTAAAAATCATGGAGATCAAACGAAGCCTGTGAATGCTGAGGAAAATCGTAAAAAAAAATAAAGCTTGAAAGGTTTATAGTTGCAAATTATGAATTGTTGAAGGTCAACTATAAGACATTGAACATCAGCAGTTATCTCGGGGAGGTGGGGGGATACTAATTAGCAAAAATCGAACATTATTTATCAATCTGCATGGAAGGTTAATGCCAACCTCTCAACCTCTTAAAGAGAATGAAGCTGTAGTTTACGTTACAGACACATAAATATTTTCTGTAAATGGAAGGAGTGACGATTCATTTGAAAGGATGTCCCAGCCATTAGCATTAAGCACCAGTGGTTCTCTATTAATATCAGCTAAAAGACAACCCAACTACTGCAGGCAGTATTGAGGTCTTCCCAGGAGTCATTTCATTATAGCACACGGAAATATTTACCCCTAATTTTCGGTCTTTGGAATTATTACTCTGTGATAAGAAACAAAAAATAACATCGTACGAAAACAGCTTAATTTTTGCTCATTTAAATTATTCCAATTTTAGTTTACTGTTATTTGTTAAACTCCCATCTTAGGAAATGGACTTATTTATGTTCCCTTTGCATGCATTTATCATATTTTTGTGTCTGAGCAATGAAATCATAAAACTAACAGAAAAGTTACGCTACATCTAACTGTATAAAAATTGAGTTATCTAAAAGTTAAAATGCGGCCCTGATCGGTTTTTATGTTGCATTTTCTGATATGAATCACAGGTATATATAAAAAAAATCTTCTGCTCTGGAAAGTTCTCAAAATCAGCCGCTTGTAACGAATTAAATCAGGAGGACAAGACTGTAGTGGAACACTACTTTAAAAAATAATATCCAGAAACAAATAAAAATATAAATAATATACATATATATATATATATATATATATATATATATATATATATACATATATATATATACATACATACATACATACATACATACATATATATTCTTGAACACAAAATTACAACGAAAGACTATTCTTTGAGTAAGAACATCAAGGGATAGATAAAAAAAAAAAAGCAACGGCTTAAACTCTATCCCGAGGAAATAATGAAGTAAACTCGCACGGGAAGCGTAAATAATAATGCCTTTTTACAACATCTGAATCAGTCAGCCAGTGAAGAGGCAATTTATTTATCGATGTAAAATGCAGTCGTTCAATTAATACCAAGATCAAAAGACTGAAACCTTTAACGGGTGATAAAATAAAGCCCCAAGCAAAGTTTAATTTCTTTATGGAACTCCTTATTTCCTTACATGCTATTACCTTCTCCAGGGTAACTGACAGCTGCTTGGAGGCGGAGTTTAAAAAAAAAAAAAGAGCACTGTCTTTTTTAAAAAGTTGTCACCCGGCGCCACCAGAGGGCGCCCTCCCACAAAGGCCTTAACCCACCTTCCCACTTACGTCGACAGTGATATAGCACCTTTTCTGTATCTCATTTCTTCTAATTTTTTTTTTTTTTTTTGGTATGTTGATGGCTCAGTTTATGCGGGAGAAAAGTTAACGGGAAATTCATGTCAAGCGTCCGCATTATGTTTAATCTTTTTTTTTTTTTTTTTTTTTTTTTTTTTTTTTTACAAATTGTTAATGCCAGTGGTGCCGTTAAATTTGCAAAGGCAAAGCAAAGGCAAAGGCATACTGACAGACTCATCACAGACATTTTCTTGCACAGACATCTCTAGTGTGGTGCATTACATTTTCTCATACAGAAAAAAAACCGTTCACTAAACAAGAAGAAATTCTAAAACGAACGGCGGAAATGAAGAAGCGTATCTTAATTCTTCATTTCTTACAACGATGTGGAAGAAAAGCAGAAAATTATGTACCTGGTAGTTAGACACCTATGGTGGCCACCACCATAGTTATGAGACTTGCAACTTCATCTTAAAAGACTAACTGAGAACTGGAAGGCTGACTCCCGGCACTAACCACTTTAAG
>NC_089764.1:21207612-21220112 GCF_040412425.1 Macrobrachium rosenbergii | reverse complement strand
ATATCAGAATTTTCTCCCAGTTGCACAGTGTGTCCCTCTGATTAAGCTTTTTTTTTTTTTTGCAGAGACTAAGATGAGGGGCTGGAAGTGAATGGAATATTACTTTTATAACGGATCTTCGTACCTTTAATGTTCCAAGAGACTAAATCTATTTGATAAATGGTTCTCTTTCCTATGCATCATCTACGTGTATCTCTCCGTCTCTCTTTCGATAGTAACTGTTCAAGGGATATTAATATATGTTTCTGACCATTTTCTTTTCCGTTGGTTGTTTTATAACCTGTCCATGTATGATTTCTCAATAGGACCGTTTTTATCGCCATGTTTTTTTCGAATGCTACTTGCTCCGTAATGCACTTTCTAGATTATTTTTCATTTTTCTCCAAGAGAAATGTCATCCCTATTCTAGTTTGCTACTCATATCCACCACTGTAATAACGCTATAGGTATTGCATTTCTGATCAACTGATGCACGGTCATTGTCAAAACATTCGATGTAATTCTTGGCATGTTGGGCCCCGAAAATTATTTTGCATTCTTCTTGGGAGATGATGAAGGATATATGTTCCCAATAACTACAGCAATGATTAACAAACAAATCAAACGGCAATGACATTCCTAAACTAGCTGTGAAATCATTTCAGGAACCTAATGACCCGAGGACTTTACAAATTGGGTGTACGCAAACTAAATACTGTTCTCTGTTTTAACAATTCTTCGAGGCATCGTAGGAGGTTGACAGTTAATAGAAATGAAATAAGAGTAATAAAATAAATTGATCATATCGCTACGACCATGATGCCATATCGCTACGACCATGATGCTAGACGCTGACAATAGCTCTTCGTTGGGTGAGTCGGTAGAGCTGTGGACCGGCCCTCGCTGGGCCGGAGTTCGATTCCCCGGCCGGCTAATGAAGAGTTAGAGGAATTTATTTCTGGTGATAGAAATTCATTTCTCGCTATAATGTGGTTCGGATTCCAAAATAAGCTGAGGTCCCGTTGCTAAGTAACCAACTGGTTTTAGCCACGTCAAGTCTAATCCTTCGGGCCAGCCCTAGGAGAGCTGTTAATCAGCTCAGTGGTCTGGTAAAAAGGTATACTTAACTTTGACGCTGACAAGGCAGAATTGAAAAATATCGTTGGAAGATGAACGAAGACCCTTTTACTCAATGTTAAGATAAAATCACGGTAGTGGCTGTCACCGTTCATATTGGGGGTTGGGGAGGGGGGATTGAATGCTGCTCACACCCTCAAAATGTAGGATCTTTAACCAATGTAATATGTTTATTAACAAGATCGCATTAAAAAGGACTGATACATTTCAGTGAATGTGCTCAGCAAAAGCTAGTTTTAACTCACGTACTCCATCATGAAATTCTGGTTCGTCATTGAGCTACTACGACGCAATACATTATTAACTCAGCAGTGATTCGGAATCAGATTAGAGTGGAGGTAATTAATTTTAATAACCTTCGGCGATTTTTTGATGGACAAAAATTAGAGACGGAACTTAATGATACATTTTGGAAGACACTTATATTAACTTGTATCTTCATACAACACCGTTTGCTTGTAGTTTGGGAAATAGCCCACGCTGCATGAAGGCATTTGGTTTAGGCCTTAAAACTGGGACTCCTTCGACCTGTTTTCTATGATAAAAGCCGTCTCTGGTACAGGGTCGACTAGAATACACCAGTAAACGTCAGATATTCTAGGGCATCGTCAAACTTCTTAATTTCCCTTATTATTCTCAGGCATTCGGTTGTGTTCAGGCAGCACTGGTCTTGACTCTTCCTTTTCTTTTCTATTCTTTCCTGAGCCATTTAAGGATATTCTGCTTTTTATTCCATCGACCCTATATTATAAAACAGGCTTTATTTACACAGACGTATGGTAACTTCTCTTTTCTGAGGGTGCAATTTTTTTTTTTTTCGAAATGATCCCTTTTCCGAGTGTAATTTTTTTTTCCCCGAAATGATGGACAGCGCTTGAGTAAACTACAGAATTCTCCATAACGGTTATGCATTACCTTGTTCCATACTCGTCATCGCTGGAACTTTGACCAAATACCAATGCATCTTGAAATCTCTTCGCATCGCATTCGAATGCCGAATGGGAAAATAGAGAGAAAAGAAAATACAGAAAAATTATGAACGTGATGCAGATCTAGATAAATCTGAAGGGTCTATTCATGAACTGGAGAGGACTGACCCCTTCATCCCCCCCTCCCCCCTTCGTCTAAACCACCCACCCACCATCCAAATCCACCTCTTCATCACCAGGGGAACTAAAAAAAGATTGAGATTTCGCTAATCAATGCTTCAAGTTGCCTCTCGATAAAAGAATGTTCTTTCCGAATATGAGCTGTGTTCCAAATCAAGTTCGCAGGAATGGGAGAGAATGGTCATGAAAAGACGAAGGCAGAAGATGAAGGAAAAAAAAAAAAAAAAGCAGCAAGCAGCCACAGTTGGAAAGAAAAAAGTTAAGTATATCTTAGTTTAACCAGACCACTGAGGAGCTGATTAACAGCTCTCCTAGAGCTGGCCCGAAGGGTTGGACTTATTTTACGTGGCTAAGAACCAGTTGGTTACCTAGCAACGGGACCTACAGCTTATTGTGGAATCCGAACCACATTATACCGAGAAATGAATTTCTATCACCAGAAATAAATTCCTCTGATTCTTCATTGGCCGGCCGGAGACTCGAACTCGGGCCTAGCGAGTGCTAGCCCACAACTCTACCGACTCTCCCAACGACGAACTTGAGCCTGATGCAAGCTGGAATAAATTTATCACAAGCAACAGGAAGCAAACGTATCTGACTGAGTTTGTTACAATCTCTACACTACGTAAAAGAATAATCCTTCTATACCAACTAAGTGGGAATCGGAAAAAAAATCGGAAAATCAGTGCATCTGTGAAGTCCATTCTTTTGGAAAAATTCCAAATTGTAGGGGAAGGGGAAGCAGGGAAGTAATTAAATGTAAGAGGTTTTGTTAGTGGAGGGCGGAAGAAATAAATACCTCCCAAAGCACCTGACCTCCGTCATTTGACCCGAGGCGGAAAATGATGCAATGAATCCTCCATTTGAGACAAAGGAATGCCATCGTCAGACTTCCAGTCATTTGGCAACTTTTTCTATACTTCCTTTTTGAAAGAGATGTGGTCTTTGAAAACAGATGAAAAACTTCTCGCACAGGTTAAACACTGACGATGTGCCAGTGAGCGTGTGTTTCATACAAAGGTATTTTCATTGTGTTTCGTATTTTCCTGTAAATGTTATGTAATTCATATTGTTATTACATAACCAAAGCACATAAGATACATTATGCAATTCATATTGTTATTACATAACCAAAGCACATAAGATACATTATGCAATTCATATTGTTATTACATCACCAAAGGACATAAGATACATTATGCAATTCATATTGTTATTACATAACCAAAGGACATAAGATACATTATGCAATTCATATTGTTATTACATAACCAACGCACATAAGATACATTATGCAATTCATAAACATCACCAAAGATACAGTTGCAACTCATACTAGATACATTATGCAATTCATATTGTTATTAGAAATCAGAAACAAACCAGAGGGCCAGTTACGTCTACTAAAAATAGAAACAAACCTCCACGGAAACAAAGACGAAAAGAAGAGAAGACAGAAGTAGAAATATAAACTATACAATTGCAACTGCAAGGGACTTCTAAGAATTTTATCCCGCATATTATTTCTTTCAATTACCTGAATGCGTTTCTCATCCCCTCTCGGTCAAGTGTTGCGCTTTGTAAGTCTCGGATACCATTTCCATCAGGATATTGAAAAGTACTTTGAAATGCCAGGGTTTATTTATTTGTTTATTTACCTTTTTACGCCCTTGTGGCCATCTGGGGAAGGTATTAAGACTAGGAATCGTATCCTTGAGCTGCTTATTGTTTAAAATAGAAGGGTGACATCTTGAGCCCCATTCTCTGCACGAATGGTAGCGATACGTGATTATATAATCATTTGGTTTTTATTTATTTTTCCCCTTAAATGTTACTGAATATTATATTAAGATTATTGGTAAAATGGTTTCCTTTTTCAGTCTAAACTCTAGAGGCATAAAACAAAATGCAATCTCTTCCGTAGTATGTAAACAATGGTTTTTTATGCAAAATTTCCATATTATGCGTCCGGGGAAACTGTTCATTTTAAATTGCTTAGTAAATAATTTATGCAACAGTAATTAAAGTTCATAATCATTTGTCAATAACAGTAACAGGTGGCTTAGTAACAGATATTTATAAAATAAAGAGTACAGTTACGAAAGGATACATCGTTTTTAACTACATACACAGTTTAGGAGCAACGGCACTCCTCATTGGGAATGATGGTTTCCAAATGTAAAAATATTTCCTTAAGAAACAAAATCATCAGATATACCTTTTGATAAAAATTACAAGTAATTATCAGTTACGTCTATTAACAGACATTACACTGGACGAACCAAGTGACTAATATATTTTAAAAGATGCTGAACTTGTGAGTCTTAATTTTTATTACTTTTACATTTTTCATCTACGTAACCTATTGTATGTCAAGGACCAGATATATTGTTTCTTTCAAGGTATAAGCCTTACACTTTTTCATTTTATTCTTTTTTATTTCCTTTTTTTCAGGCCTAACAAGAAAAAGGTATTATGCTTTCCGTCTCTAAGCCTGATAATGAAGATTAATGAAATTAAGCAATTTCCTATGAAAGTGTACACCGTATTAATATTAACCGGACCTTCTTGTGTTACGAATAGACAAGGTCCAGTTATCCTACGTGGAATAAATGAGCAAAAGCACTGAAAGTTGGCTTTCTTCTTTTTTAAACAAGTTAGAGGGAGCGGTGATTGTGTCTCGGTAAGACCCATTGAAAACTGCTGATAAGGCGTGAGTAACAGGGCGGAAATTTGTACGGCGTCATCAGCAATTGCTCCTTAAACGGTGGGTGTTAATTTCCAAACGATGACGTAAAAGAAAAGACAGTTTTTCGAAAATAACTTTTTATGATTTTGTCGATATGTTTCAGAGGAAATGTTGCACAATCGTCGCAGGTGCATGGACTAGTATTAAACAATTACTGCAAATATAGAGTTTTTGCTGACGAGGAATGGATTTCTGAAAAGAATAAATTACATTTTTAAGCTTAGCTTCAAGGCTATAATTAATACGAGGTCAACACTTGCCTCTGAAATTTAGTGAGAATGGTTCGCCGTTCTGTCTGTGGTTTGTCGGAGTTCATTTATATTTTCTTAATTCAATCACTTCAGCAATCTCAACCACTGAGGATTTCTTCAGACATTAAACACTTTAAAAATAGCCATATTATCATATGTTTATTTCAAGCTACAACAACGCGCGACAGATGTATGCTATTTGCACGCCCAGTGTGATTTTCGAAGTGATTAAGGTGACCCTTAAACAGAGACAGGTTGCATAATTCAGGAGACAGAGAAGAACACCGAGTTCCATATCCTAGTCGTGGAGGGCATGAAAAGCTAATGGAATCAGTTGCATTTCATGTTCGCGACTCCCACTCAGGATATGTGGGGCACCACCGTCGCCTTACGGATACAAAGCTGCCGAGTTAAACGGGACGACATATATTTAAGATATATTGAGAGCAATACTCTACGTATCATCCATAACGTATGAAACGAATGACAGTTTTAAAAGATTACAAGGAAACCCTTTGGATTCAGATCTATATACCCTTAAAAAAGAAAACAGGCTTGGAAACTGATAGCCATGCATCTTGCATAAATAGTTTTATGCAGAAATATCGTATCCTATTTGTTAAAAGTTCGAAAGCGCTTCTGGTTACATAATATTACATAAAAAATAACTCCCTGGGTAACTGGTGGTATTGTGTTCCGTGTATACTACTTGGCAGGCAAACAACACCAAACCTTGCTAACTGATACTTAAAGTAACAGAATGCACATAGTCCCGTATGGACTTAAAGTTTCGCAAGCCGTGGGAATTGCAACACTGAGGGTTGAGGAGGACGTGCCATTTGGAACATGCATTTTCACAACTTCAGCTTTCCATTACAACAACAACAAAATCATCAATAATGATCAATGTAAAACTCCACTCTTTGCTTGGTTTTACAGAAACCATTCACTGTTTTACACGCGTCTCACTAACAGCCCAGTGCCTTTTTAGTGAATGGGGTTAAAAACCTGTACGATAATTTGCATTTGAGGCCTTATAACAGAAAACCAAGTCGAAATTTCTACTAACACTCTTTCAAATTCGTAAGTGAATACTTATTTACATTTTGAGACTTATAAACGTGCCATCCTCAGTTGAAATGTCTGGCAATTTACCCGTAAACGAATCAGCATCCAAAACAGCCGAAATACACGAAGCCCTTAGTAGGACATCAACATTATTAATTATCTGTAATAGCCTCTTGATTAACCATGACATTCAGTGTCATAAAGTAATTAAAACAGCAACATACTGATGTTCCAGGGCCCATTAAACGAATTTAGTCCAAACGAGATAATTCAGCAAAGAATAATGAAGCTCCGCGACCTTCTACAGCATCTGAAATAAGGTTTATTTGAAAGCACGGAATGACAAGTGCCCTCATCTCTGCAATGAACTCAAGAGCAGTTAGGGGCGACATCCATTTAAATAGGAAACAAGTCTGGGCCACATAAGAGAAGGCTTTGTGTTTTACGTTTTGAGGACCTTTGTATCACTGCCTTTTTAATCTTTTCTATAAATGTCCGCTGGTAAGTATTTTCCTACAGTTCATGTATGTAGATAGGTTGAATACTTTATCTTTTAACGATACTTTGTACCATCGTCAAGGATTATAGTGTAATTATTACTTTTTATTTTTCGAAACATGCAATTATTACTTTTTATTTTTCGAAGCATGCAATTATTACTTTTTATTTTTCGAAGCATGCAATTATTACTTTTTATTTTTCGAAGCATGCAATTATTACTTTTTATTTTTCGAAGCAATGTTAATTCACACTTGCTTTACTTTCTAAACAATCCACGACTAGTTACCCTCTCACCCATTTTCTATTTGACATGTCAGATAATTCTTCCCTGCCTCAACAGTTGCCCAACTGGCAAAACATTAAGAATGCAAGAGAGGAAAAGAGAAACTGACTTGGAATAGAAGAAAGAGGGAAGGGAAAGGACCGCTTGCTACACTTGAGCTCTCTCTCTCTCTCTCTCTCTCTTTATACTATCTCTCCTTTCTCAACTCTTCTAATCCAGAGTCCGTTTTAAAAATGTAATCTTCGTTTTTGTATTTCTTTTCCAGCACTGAACTTCTTTCCCTGTTGGGTCCTTCTGCTTGTAACATTCTGCTTATCCAAATAGTGCTCTAGATAGGCTGCTAATAATAATAATAATAATAATAATAATAATAATAATAATAATAATAATAATAATAATAAATTGACGATACGGGCTTTTCTGAGAGCAAAAACTCGTGGCAATATAAGTTAAGTATATCTCAGTTTAACCAGACCATTGAGCTGATTAACAGCTCTCCGAGAGCTGCCCCGAAGAATTAGACTTATTTTACGTGGCTAACAACCAATTGATTACCTAGCAACGGACCTACAGCTTATTGTGGAATCCGAACCACATTATACCGAGAAATGAATTTCTGTCACCAGAAATAGATTCCTCTGATTACATCTACATCTAGAAGAAGCTTCAACAAGATTTTGCTCTTACTTAAACGGGTTTCCTGCATGTCTTTGTCACGAATCATTTATCTTTTATTCTTGCGTTTCTTTCACGTCAGTTCCTTTGACATCTGTTGATTTTCTTCGGGAAAGGAATTCAAACACTTTATCCACTCCATCTTTATATAAATCTAATGTTCTTACGAGGGGTTTTCGCTACATAACGTCGTACTCACTATTTCTATTCTTATCTATTTTCTATACATTTGTCTTTCTATCGTTTATACACCTGGGGTTTCTCTTTCTTTTTCCCCATAACTTATTTATAACTTTAAATCATTCCCAGTTTCGATTTCATAGGGTCTTCAATCTCCTTAGCCCTTCGCCATTTCCGAAGCAAACATCATTCAGTCTCTCTTTTTAGTCTCCTTTCATCAATTGTCTTTCAATTTCCTTTACTAAACTACCTCACATTTCTCTCTCCGCTATTACCATTTCATTTTCATCTCATTTATTCCTTTCTCTATAGTTAGTATTTATTTTGCAAGTAATATTATTTCTTTGTCTCTATTTCATTTTCATCTCATTTATTCCTTTCTCTATAGTTAGTATTTATTTTGCAAGTAATATTATTTCTTTGTCCTTATTTAAACCTTCATTTCTTTCACCGTTACTGAGTGCGGGAAGGCGCTGAAGGGGGTAAGAGGTCTGATGTGGACCTGTTAACACTCACAACCATCGACGACGAATCCGTATCTGGCCTTGTCATTATCCATTCTCTCTTCGCTTTTGAGAGAGAGAGAGAGAGAGAGAGAGAGAGAGAGAGAGAGAGAGAGAGAGAGAGAGAGAGAGATTATATTTTACACTTTTTTGTTATTTTTATAATCTTTCAGAGATAGAAGACAATATCATTGTTTTATCTTTTCCTTTCCCCTTTCTCCTTTCATTCTGGCATAGGCTGAAAAAAAAAAGGAAAATAAACTAAAGTAATACAGTTCTAATGAAAGTAGCTAATATAGTTGTTTGGTTTAAATATCAGCTCACAAAATATAATAATAATAATAATAATAATAATAATAATAATAATAATGTGTTTGCGATTACTGTCGATAAAACAAACACGCAACTGTTAAAAGAAAAAGAAAGAAAAGCAACGGAAAATGGCCATGTTCTAATCTCAAACAGCGTTTCATAAAAGAGGGAGAACCCTCAGATGTAGCGGTGGTCGGGTTTAAGGAAGTAAGAAAAAAACGAAAACGAAAAAAAGAAAGGCAGAAGAGCCGGAGAGTCTGGGCGAATGGGCAACTTTTTATACCGAGTCAGGTCTGGTTCCGGTCTTCGTATTTTTTTTATTTTTTATTTTATTTTTTTTTTTTTTTTTTTGTTACGCTGGAAGCTACGCTCTCCCACTGAGCACGGGATCGCTGGTTCTTCTCCAGGGTCAAGCGTTAGCTAACGCGGGCGTCACATAGCATCAGCACGGGGTTAATTATTTAATGTGCTCACATATTAACAGGGACTGATAATATGAAACGTAATAATAAAAAGCTTAAGGTAGTAAAAATAAAATCATCCTGTATACACTGGAAGCAAGTTTGAACATTTTTTCTTGCCTTTTTTTTTTCTTTTGGTTGCAGTCAGGCAACTTTCATCCCTGAATAATTAAATCTGGACTCATTCAAAGTCATTTATTCTGTGTTTATTTTTAAGGGGGCGATTAATCACACTAATTTTATTACTGCATATAGATAACATGAGTTTTTTTTTACGATAAGTGACTTCTGGTCCTTTGCAATAAAAATTTCCCAGCTGATGATTTTTGTTGACAATTATAGCATTTAAAGTTTTTAAACAGTAGAAGGGTATATACATACTTAAGACCTGTGGGAAAATTTTTTTTTTACTTTTTTGAGATTAAACGCACGGGGAGATTTGGAAAATATCCCATGTTATAAAACTGATACACAAGATCATTGAGGCGATGTGGTAACTCTGAACAAAAGCAGATGAAAAAATAAAGATCCTGTTTTTTGCTGATGCTCTTGATTTAAAAGACCTTTAATTTTTATATTACTCATGCATTTAAAACTCTAGAAGATGAGGAGTGGATAAAGACTGAAAGTTCGATAATAAAAATGCCAATTAGTTCCACTTTTCAATAATAAAAAAACTGCCTTTAAAAATTTATTTCCTATGGATGATTGCCTGGAAATGAATTTATATCCTTTGAAGCATATATATCTCAACAACTTATCTTCATCTTTATTTATTCTTACATTTATCTAGCTTTCTTTTTCCTTCTCTCCCTTATGTCCACTAATTTGTGAGAACACCAGGCGTACTTATGTGAACATTGTTAAATATGTTATGCTGTTTTGGTGTATTTTAAAATAATAAACCGGAAGCTGTAGTATTGAAATAATGTACATCAAATTCTGTAAACCGAAGAGTACAAATGGCAACACTGATAGAGAGAGAGAGAGAGAGAGAGAGAGAGAGAGAGAGAGAGAGAGAGAGAGAATCAATAAATTGGTGCGATAATAACAAAGGTCTTTGACTCCAAAAGAAACAGCAACTTATAATCGATGAATGTAATGTTAAATCTAGAGGCGTATGATGTGCAAGGAGGAACCAAAGTCTACACTGGTTCGCGTTGTTAGATGACATTGTTATAAATAAAGAACACATTATAATAGATGACATTATTATAAATAGAGAATACATTATAATCTACCATTTTTTACTAACAAATTTTGTAATTTCACGGTAATCTGAATATTAATATGTCCATTTCTATACGTTCGCAGCCACACACAACAGTTTCAATATGCAATGACGTAAAGGGCGAACGATACAGGAAAGACGAAGTAAAATTCTACAGTTCTGGATATTAAAAATAATACAATTCCTAGCAGCCAGTGATCAACATATATTCCATATTCTTTCATATCACACCAACATACAGCTAAATTTCCCCTATGACTCTGGCCACAGACAAACAATCTGTCAAATGTGAAACTCTTACGTAGAAAAACTAATGAACGCTACTGAAAAAAGGCCAGAATCAACCAACTTCTGCGAAGAATGCAGCACTTTGAAGGAAGCGCCCATACCCGACCATCAATGAATAAACACGGTGTAGCCAAACTCAAGGAATCGCTATCAGAGTCCTCGAGACAGATAAGCCACGAAAACATACCATTCAACCACATAAGCAATATCGAGATAAGTAAGAGTTTTTATTGGAGATAGGCAAGATATTTTCTTTCTCCCTTTCAAAATATTTATCGTTCTTCGGCTACAAGCTCTAAAGACGGCAACGAGAAAATGAGAGGAGAAAAGAACGGAAATTGGCCTCAAACTGATGATCAAACCGAGGAAATACAAGGAAATGGGAAATGTGGAACAATTTCTGTTTGCAGAAGGAAGAAGAAATGATTATGGCTGTATAATTTACAGTGAAGAAGATTAAAATTCGGGATGGAAGATTACAGGAAACAGCTTTTACTGTTATGATTTGATCACTCGAGAGAGAGAGAGAGAGAGAGAGAGAGAGAAAGAGAGAGAGAGCTGAGTCTCACGTCATATATCCATATTTTCTACAAAAAAAGAATTGAGAGAGAAACGAATTTTTTTTTTAACTACATGGCATGCACTACTGTGCATTAATTACTTCCTTAAATAAATTAGTGTGTATAAAATAAGTTTCCCCAGTGGGAAAACTTGCTTAAATTCATCCCCTGATTCTTATATCCTCCTCAACACTTGCAGAAACCGGATTTCCCGGAGGCGGAAGATCGAATTGCCCTGAGTAGTTCCGAAGGGAACTGGGGATCCCGACAGTTCAGAGCTGTTAATCAGCTCAGTGGTCTAGTAAAACTAAGGTATACTTACTTACTGAGGGGATCCAACTTTTTATAGACAAATACGGGGGTGTGTAGAATACGCGTCTAGTTTCCTCGTGTTTGTGTGCCCACTGGTCCGCCATCTTGAAGAGTGAACGATTTACGTCGGGAGGTCAAGGGGGATCTCACTCTTGCTTGGGGATTAGAATGCGTCTTTTCTTCTCCATTGTGCGTGCGGGTATTCATAGATCCACCATCTTGAAAGGAGAATCATTCAGAGTGAAGAATGCGGTCGACGCATTCAATTATGATATGATTTTCGGAGAGAGGAATTATTACTTGGGATGATATGTTGAGGTCACTCGGAGTCTCTTATTATGAAAATGGGGGAAAAAATTGCTTTTCATTTTATCTATTTATGTTGGCTTAAGGGATATAGTGATATGTTTATTCAATTTTACTACAATATTATTTTTCTCTTTTTCAACATTCACGTATAAGCATTGGGATATGTGAAAGATTGCTAGTTATGTCAATAGACATTACTACTAGGAAGCAAGCGTTCGACTTTCCGACCGGCCAATGAAGAATTAGAGGAATTTATTTCTGGTGACAGAAATTCATTTCTCGTCATAACATGGTTCGGATTCCACAATAAGCTGTAGGTCCCGTTGCTAGGTAACCAGTTGGTTCTTAGCCACGTAAAATAAATCTAATCCTTCGGGCCAGCCCTAGGAGAGCTGTTAATCAGCTCAGTGGTCTGGTTAAACTAAGATACACTTAATTTAACTAGAAAGCATGGCTTTAATAATAAAAGTAATAATATACTTTCATTTCATTTGCACTTTGTTATATAACATACGAATATATTATTTCATGCAAACAATATATATGTGAGCAAATCCTCTAACAAGTACAAACTTTAATCTACCGATCTCTA
>NC_089764.1:21200112-21202612 GCF_040412425.1 Macrobrachium rosenbergii | reverse complement strand
AATAATAATCCATATATTTGTAAAATGTGGGTCGTCATTTCTTTCTTTAGTAGACATGAATCTAAAGCAATCCAGTTAGTATGTAGAAAACTATGAATTTGAAATTAATTTAAATCATAACCCTAGATTCAGTAACTTCAAAAGCACAGACCTTTGTACCTACACAGCATCGAGAAGACCAATCTACATGTTCACAGTATGTGGGTGGCATGTTGTGCAAAAAGGCACTAGTGGATTACGGGTCCTGGTTCAAAGAACTTGAATGATATGGAAACTTTCGATATCCTCTTTCTTGTAACAATAGTCCTAATCTTTTATGAATTTGACCCCTAAAGTCTTCTTTCACAGAAACAATGAACTCCTGTTGCATTCACCTGCATGCCAACCCAACCCTTCATAACTTTAAGACTTTAAATACTGAAGTACCGAAAGCCTTCATTTGCCTATAGAAAAACAAGCTGCAACAAAGCAATACTAAGTCTGAAAGTAAATCTGACAAATGGTAATCGTTTTACAAGGCAGAAACGTTCCTGTCACAAAGGAATTTATGGCATTTAACTTAATGCTGTGACGAAGTGGACGCTTTTTGTTTGGCTGTTCAAGTCTATCGCCTTAGTTTTTTTTTTTTTTTTTTTTTGTTTCTGGAGAGTTGGTCCCTTTTCTCTGACATTATGGCAAGTCCTCATAAAACACACACAATTAGGATTCTGTTCCTTTACATACCCAACAAGCTGTAGTTTACGTTACAATATCTAGAGCATAAAAGTGTCACATATTGCTCACGTTTCGGTTCAGCAATCTAAGGATTGAGATCATCTCGAAAATATTACTGAAAGAAGAAAAGTCTGATTTCGATGTCGAGTATCGAAGCCATTCTATGCCTTAGGAATCTGTCAGACTTTCCCACAATATCCCCCGCCTTTCCTTTGTCAGTAAGCTTGAAGAATTTGTTTCAACAACGCCTGCCGTTATTACGTCGCCTAAAGAGTGTCGTCTTACTCTTAAGATAACACGACTTTGGCCATCTTACGAGCGTCACTACCAGGAGAGGCTGTAATACAAGTGGCTTCAGAATGTTTATAATCCAAACGCTCGATCCGTGAATACCAGCACGTTTTAGAGAATGTCTCAGATATGCTCTGGATTTTTAAAGATGATAATTCACATTATATTGTTTTTTATTCATAGTTAAGTACATGCTCGAGTGCATCACAGTTATGGGAATAATCCTACGACAATTCACCAATCATGTTAAGAGCAAGATACACACATGAAAACTAGGTTTTTTGTTAAAAGCTTACACCCTACACCCTTCTCCCTAACTGCGTCTCTCTCTCTCTCTCTTTGAAACTATAATCCATTAAGTTTAAATACAGATACAGATGCCGTCTAAAACTGTAATATGAAAGAATCAAAAAGGCCATTTTTCTATTACCCGCGTATAGAAAACATCCATACTGGAGAATGTGCACTTACAATAACGATAATAAAGAGAGCTTACAATCACAATAATTTACATACATACGGTTATGGAAACACGTACTCTCTTTTCTTTCTAACTGCATAAAAGGTACAGTCACACAAAAACACCTACGAAAGCACATACATACATACATAAATACATACATGCATACATACATCCACACGTGGAAGTGGCTGCACCATGATTGTCATAACAATGAATTTGTCATAAAGAGCTTTTCACTGAATAAAGACTGATATAAAGCTGACCGCCTATTTCGATCCCGCCATAAGCTGTGAGATTTGAGTCGAAAAATAGAAGGGGGAGAGAAAAGCAAAAAAAAAAAAAAAAAAAAAAAAGTTATAAAATATAAATTAGTCAAAAAGTCATTCTCATTTTTTCATCCTTCGTGGAACTGCAGGTCAAAGGCACAAACAGGCAGCACTAGATGAAACCCAAATATTCCTATTTATTATTATTGTTATTATTATTATTATTATTATTATTATTATTATTATTATAGTAGTAGTAGTAGCAGCAGTTGTAGCAGTAATAGTAGTAGTAGTAGTGTGCATCTTCTTTTCTGCATCTTCTCCCACTTCTATGTTGAGTCGATGTTTCTGACAACTTTCCTCCTCCACCTGGCTCAGTCAAACACATCTTCCTCTGACAACTGTTTGTCTCTCAGGTCTTCTCTAACTACATCCATCCACCTTCTTAGCTTCTTCGGTCTTCCTCTTGCTCTCCCACCAGGCACCTCCATCTGCATCACTCTCCTCCCTACATATGTCTCTTCCTTTCTCATCACATGGCCATACCACTGCAGTCTTCTAGCTACATCCGTCCACCTTCTTAGCTTCTTCGGTCTTCCTCTTGCTCTCCCACCAGGCACCTCCATCAGCATCACTCTCCTCCCTACGTATGTCTCTTCCCTTCTCATCACATGGCCATACCACTGCAGTCTTCTTTCCTGGGCCTTCTTTGATAGTTCTACGACTTTAGTGGTTCCTCTTATTGTTTCATTTTTGATCCTGTCCA
>NC_089764.1:21190112-21192612 GCF_040412425.1 Macrobrachium rosenbergii | reverse complement strand
AACAAAATTCACAGTTGGAGACAATAAACATGTTGTAATATTTCTTAATGACCACTCCTTAAAGATTTAACGTGATACTGAAAATATAGCAGGAACACTCACAACAAGGCACAGATATGGCTAACAGCCGCTGTCCTTCAAAGGGGTAGATAATCAGCAATTCGTCTCATGGTCTCTCGGGTCTTGTTCGTTCAAAGGAGTAACCATAGACGTTTTAATCAGCACGAGTAGAATGGCAGCAACTTGGTTTCTTAGCAAAAGGAGGCAAAATGTTGCAACCAAGTTGCCAGTCACACATAGCTTACACTCTTTCTATTCTATGCCAGTCGCATCTTTCAGACCATTATTGACTATGTGATTCCCGAGATACAGAAACTTACGTACAACTTCCAGATGGTAATTTTTGAGGAATATTCGTGGCTCTATAACGTATTTCAGCGACCCAGTGAGCAACGTCATTCACTTGGCCTTGGTTTCGTCCTATTAGGTCAGTGATCTGCACAGCCAGACAGGTATTGATTAGTTGCTGAAGACCTTGGACTCATAGAGAGATTAGAATCGGAGTAACGGTTGTTTACTGTTAATCCGCTGATAGTTCATCCGACTTGGAGTTCAATTTAACATTTAGAGCCACCTCCCATAATCCACTGGGGGAACCGAGGTTGTAAGACGTTACCTCATTTGACAAAAAAATATCAACAACATATGTGAATTAAATGTAAGGATCGTTTCTTTGTGAGACTTCTGCAAGGCACCGTGAGTTTGCCCTGTCAGATGCTTTTCCCACATCAACAAAGAATAAGACAGTAACAGATGTTGATGATATGTAACAGTTCAGCCATTCTTTCAGGATACAGATGTACGTATTAATAGCTTTAAATCTAAACTGGTTGTCAGCTGGGGGTTAGCATGGTAGCGGGGGAGGGGGGACCTTAATAGAGAAACAGACTCTGGTATCTTTCATGTAATCGTGTTGATTAAAAAGTGCGATAGTTGCCCGGGTCAGACGCATATTTTCACTTGTGTTTGAGTAACGGAATTTCATGAAACTAGGGTAAGGATTCTGGGAGATACCAGCGAGTTATGCAAGCACTAAAGAGTGTACCTTAGTTTTACCAGACCACTGAGCTGATGAACAACTCTCCTAGGGCTGGCCCGAAGGATTAGACTTATTTCGCGTGGCTAAGAACCAACTGGTTACTTAGCAACAGGACCTACAGCTTATTGTGGAATCCGAACCACGTTATAGCGAGAAATGAATTTCTATCACCAGAAATAAATTCCTCTAACTCTTCATCAGCCGGCCGGAGATTCGAACTCGGGCCTGGCGAGTGCCAGTCCACAGTTCTACCGACTCGCCCAACGAAGAGCTTAAGCAAGCACTAAATTACGCAGAAAGCTAAATGTAAATTTCTGGGCGTCAGAACTTGAAAGCTACTGTTGGGAGGCCATCAAAGCAAGTTGATTTATTGTTAGGTGAACTGTTTATGGCATCGATGATGTTATCCCACGTAACATGAAGGGCGACTTGAAACCGAATGTCAGCTTCAAGGAGGGTATCTGAGCCCCTTCGGGACAGATTGCTTTCTCAACTTTTCCTCCATATAACTTGAGTTTCGGTTCACCTGGGACAGGCAAGTTCCATCTGTGTGACAGTTCGATAATTACTATAATTATAATGCATAGAGGTAAATGAATGCATTTTGGTGGAGACCATTAGATTCTCCCTAAAGGTTCATTTCTCTTTCCTCGTTAATTCAGCATGTGAAGGGTAATACTAAGGCTGAGATTTTATAGAATTGCTTCTCCTCAGCAATTCTAAAATGTTCCTTGGTTATTATTATTATTATTATTATTATTATTATTATTATTATTATTATTATTATTATTATTATTATTATTATTATTATTCACACCGGCCGTGCATACTAACAGCCACTAGCTTCACTAAAAAATAATAAATAAGAGATTGAAATAGCAAAGACCTTTGACATTTCAATCTTTGCTCAGTGTATATTATCCCGGCAAAACATAAAATCTGCCATTCTTATGAAACGGCTCAGTGCTGAAGGAACCTCCTTAAATTACCTCTAAATGTAATATATATATATATATATATATATATATATATATATATATATATATATATATATATATATATAATAATTGTTATGTATATATATATAAAAATTTTTTGAACCACGCTTTTATTAAAATGCACTGAAAAGTGAAAAATAATTTTTTGATACACCAGGATTTTCATACAATTAATCAGATTATTTTTCACTTTTTAGTGCATTTTAACAAAAGCTTGTTTTACAAAATTGTTTTTATTTTTTATTTTTTTTACTTCAAACTTTCTAGTTTTGACGGAAATTGTTACCGATTTATGAGTGATCACCGGAATTGGGTAACCATGCAAAATTTCAAGTCCATCAGACGAAGGGAACAGGTAGAAAATTGAGTTACAAGATTTGACCAAGACAAACAAACAAACAAA
>NC_089764.1:21142612-21185112 GCF_040412425.1 Macrobrachium rosenbergii | reverse complement strand
AAAAATTTGTGACGTTAAAAACACCGAATAAATTCCTTTAAATTAATAACGACATCGACGCTGTTTTTTATTCAAAGGTATAATACCTGCAAAAAGAAATGGATTTTGAAAAAACACTAATGTTAATATAATTAACTTTCCTAACACAAAGTGACACATCTGTCTATTTATTTATATGCAGTATATATATATATATATATATATATATATATATATATATATATATATATATATATATATATATATATATATATATATATATATATATATATATATATATATATATATATATATATATATATATATATATATATATATATATATATATATAAATATATTAGTTATTTGTGCTGTATTGTAGAAATTCTAATTATATATATATATATATATATATATATATATATATATATATATATATATATATATATATATATATATACACATACTAGTTGACCAACCCAGCACTTCCCAGAAAACTCTGAAGAACATTCGATAAACTATCTCTCTCTCTCCCACTTTCTCCTCCTTAATACCCCCTCTTCTCTCTCTTCTTCTCCTCTCACTCTCTCCCAACACACCCATTCACTATTATAGAATTCAACATTCTAAGGCCGTGTATTCAAGATCAAGTTTGCCTGTCATTTCTTCCGTCAGTTCATCGAAACTGCCGTTAAAACTCATGTGTAGACAACAGTTTGTGGGAAGAGACAGTCCACTCACCAGAACGGATGAACTGACGGTATTACCTAAATATCTTCCAACTGACTGACAGGTAATCACATGTGTGGACAGGTTAGCACAAATTTCATGACAGTTTGCCGCTATATTTCATCTGGGAAGCATCTCAGACTCTCTGATCAGAATATGAATAAATTATGCATAGGTGTTGTTCATTTCAGTGTTAGACACTTCAACATTATTTGTAGGCTGTTATAAGTCCAAATCATACAATAAAAGTCTAAAATAATATTTTCCTGTGATACAGACAATTTGGTATAGGCCTAGGCCAATGATGTCTTTTTATGATATGTTACTATAATGAAAGTAAACTTCATTGTCCAGTTCATAAAAAACTGAACCAAGCCCTCAGTTATAATTTAATCTCATTCATTAATACTGTATGAGAATAGACGTACTTTTTTAATAAGAAATATTTAGTCTATACTCTGTTATGCCTTTTACCTCTTTCCTATTATTAAGTGAATTGCTGCAAGAGTTAGCCTTCCACACCTTCATCATATTAAAAAAAAAGTCAAAATACTTTCCTATATGGCTAACTTCAACGCGTGATACGTACTTTTTATATTGGTTTTAGGGACACTTTTAACATAACATAATAAAATTACAACTCATTAGCTTTACAATGACATCAAATTCCTTAACCTTAGAATTGTTGATTTTTATAGTCAAGTTATTCTGACCTTAGTTGCACCATTTCACCCTCAAAATGTCCCTGGTAATGCCAAACCTACTCTTTACTGGTTTTGGACTTAGAACATTTTTTCTGCATTTCCTTTGAGTTAATTTGTCCTGTAAAGTATGTGCTCTGTTATTGAAAATTACTTGCTTTCCTGTAATTAATAATTCTGTTTTGAATTTATTGATCTAAATAAACATGTTAATCAAAACCACACCACGTGATAGTTCCTTTTCTTGTAACTAATGTGGACTTTGAGTTATTTTGTCGTATATCTACTTTGAGTTATTTTGTCATGTAAAGTATTTGTACTGTTACTGAAAATGATTTTCCCTTGTTTGATTAATAATTTTGTCTTGAATTCACTGATTTAAACAAAATATTAATAAAAACCACACCACTTGTTACTTCCTTTCTAAGGTAAATGATCGACTGTCATATATATATATTTATTTCGTTATATATATATATATATATATATATATATATATATATATATATATATATATATATATATATATATATATATATATATATATATATATATATATATTATATATATATATATATATATATATATATATATATATATATATATATAACGTCGAAATCCAAATCAGTCTTTATTAGTTATTCAGTTATTTAATGAAAAATCCTAATAATTAAAATTCGCGATGAAATGAAAACATATTCAGAAATTACACTCTCATGTCCTGATGATATAATAAATATTGCACGTTCGGTGTAAACGTAACTTGAGGTTAAAAAACAAAACTTTTATGAGAGAAAATATCTTTATTATATCTTTTATAGGCGCTCTCATTCGACCCAAGAAAGGTTTTGTGAAGGTTTCAAACCCGTACATTAGGGGTACCTTACATGCAACGGGTCCCATAAAACCACACCTAATGATCAGTCGGAACATCAAAGCCTTGAGAAAATAATTTGCCTTTCTTACTTAACGGTGTTATTTTCATTAGTAGGTGCTAATAATAATGTAAATAATTATCAGTTATAAATAATTATTATTGATTAATAATGTCTGGGAAAGTTATTCTCTTCCCTCCCCTTCCCCCCTCCTCAACCTACCTCCCCCCCTTCCCCTCACCATTCCCCTCCTCTTCCACCTTCCTCCTTATTCTTCCTTCTTCCCTCCCCTTCCCTATACCTTCCTTCTCCCACCCTCCATCCATTTCCCTATATACACATATAGGCCTACATATAAGATATATATATATATATATATTATATATATATATGTATATATATATACTGTATATATATACATAAATATATATATATGTATATATATATATATATATATATATATATATATATATATATATATATATATATATATATATATATATTTATATCATATATACAATGCCAAGTCGTTCTTTATTAGATATCCAGTTATTTGATGAAAAATCCTAATAATTAAAATTCGTGATTAAATGAAAACATATGTCCATAAAAGCTCCCTCAAAAAAAAAAACCCAGAAACTAGAAACTGAAACATTATAAAAACACACATGTAAAACCAGTTGAGTGATGAGACATTGCGTCGACCTCATGTGAACTTTCACAAGATTGGCTCCAGCGTCTTCTGGGAGTCTGCGACATTGCTTCAAGAATTTCCAGCTTTTGAAGGATCTACATCTATTCACGCATGATTATACATATACATGCATATATATAATTAGAAAAGGAGACGAAGAATTACTCCAAATCTCTACCATCTGCTGAACGACACTGACATTGCAAGCAATCCCCAAGAATTTTCGAAGACAGAAGCAGCCCGAGTGGAAACGAAAACGCCTCCAGAATCCAGACGGGTCACTTGTGGCAGATTACAAAACCTGGGATAACCCAAGACACAGTTCAGCTAACTCGAAGAAGGATGGAGGACTCTTCAGAATACTGCGAGAAACATATCGAAGAGGCTCTGGAAAAAGCTCTGGAAAGAACAGATAAAATCTACGCTAAAAGATCTAGCAAGCGATTAGGAGACATGAATACGTCTCAAACTTGGAGAAGGAAAATTTTGCTGGTGAGCAAAGAGGATTCTGCTTTTTGCGAATACATGATGATGAATTTGCAGACGAACCAACCAGGACAACGCCGACGTGGGAGACACAACAAAGACGAAGTTATTGCAATATCAGTCCTGATTATGGTGATCGAAACTTCCCCGTATGACAGAGATGCAGCGATCGGTGAGCTGGCGATAAGTACTCGAAATTTTGCCTGGGGCACCCCTTCCTGCCATCTGATACCTCAGGGTGGGGACCAGGGAAGCAGAGTGATAACTATTTCACATGTTCTCAGTGGCAACCTCTGGCGTGGCGTAAAAACCCCTAAGTTCAATGCCTGCAAAACATGCGAAATAGATCTTCCCATTCGGACCTCAGGCATCGAGGAACACCGTCAGGATTCGCTGCATTTCTCCTGAATGCGATGCGGAAAGGTTTCCACCTACAGCCAAGGAGTAATTGCTAATTCATCAAAGAATGTTGTGTTTCCTACAGTGAGCTGCGAAATGACTGGTTTCGGGACTCTGCAAAGGATTCATCTGTTTTCTACATAAAAGCAGAGACGCCATAGGATCTTGGCTAGCTGACAGAGAAGAGAATGGGGAAGGGCCCATCCCTGCTAAAAATAAACCCCCACTTCCATGATGCTCTGTTGGCGAGGATGCCCCATGGGTGAGATCACTTGTAATCGGCAAAGGCCACACATCTATTCTACTTATTTATCTATCTAGCTATATATATATATATATATATATACATATATATATATATATATATATATATAATATATATATATATATAATATAATATATATATATATATATATATATATATATATATATATATATATATATATATATATATATATATATATATATACAATCATAACAGGAGCCACTGCTCAAATAACCACATCGACATGGGGTAACGAGGAAAGCACAGTGCATTTTCATGATTTATTGTGCCGAAGTTTCACGACACATCTCGGTTGCATTTTCAAAGCTGAAAAAAATGCGAACACCATGGAGTTATTACGAGTAACATGGTGTTCACATTTTTTCAGCCTTGAAAATGCAACCGAGATGTGTTAGAAACGTCGGCACAATACATCATGAAAATGCACTGTGCTTTTCTCTCGTTATATGTCGATATATATATATATATATATATATATATATATATATATATATATATATATATATATATATATATATATATATATATATATATATATATATATATTTAAAATTCTTCTGAATGAAATATACTAGAAGAGTAACTGAGACTGCGAGAAGTTATGAGAACTGCACTGTTGACTCAGTGTCAAGAAAATTATTTAGAACGACACCAGAATGAAACAGGATATAATTCGTACTTTCTCTCTTTGGCCTAAAGGCTTCATTTTAAAGTAAACGCAGTACTTTGATAATGGTCTGGATTAAGCGAATACTTTGTTTCAATTAAGACTTCAGTAACGGTAAATAACTTTCCATTTGGCAAGTTCTGGCGTAACTAACGTTAATTTTCTTTGTTGCAAGTTCCTAATTCGAGCTGCGTAAGTGGTCCTCCTAAATGACACTCTTTTTGCTGACTGCGTCACATAGTATAGTGCTATACAGAGGCTCAAATTCATCTAGAACTTTACATTACAAATTTGACTTTTTCTAGTTAAAAAATTAACCGAATATGAATATCTGCATGAAAACGATAAAAATTACAAGAGCATTCGACCAATTTTGAGGTGTTCTGTAGCTGAAGAGGACCAGAGAGGTCAAATGCTCACGCAATTTTGATCGTTTTCAGGCACAGAGATTCCCGTATGTAAAGTGGTTTTTTTTTATTTCACCAGAAATTGACGCATAAAACGATGAAACTGGAGTATAATGAAAATTTCATGCAAAACAGAAAATTCTATATTAATTTTCTATATTTGTAAAGTATCTGGTATTGGAGTCTCTTGTAAATGCTCAATTGTTCATGGTTATTTCTTACATTTTCAAAACATTTTAAGAGTACTAAATTATAAATGCAAACTAAACACCTCAAGTTTAGGAGCCATGCCGTTATTTAGTTAGGTGGTTTAATTGATCATATTTAAATCCTACGAATTTTATAAGCTGTTTAAAAATGAAACAAAAAACTTTACATCATTTCATCCAGAATTCATGTGTCTCAACACTTTTCTATGCAAAGATTAATGTCTGACCTTAAAATATGCAAACCACACTGATATTGTTAGTATTCAATCAACATTTTGTCGCATCCGTGATTAAGTAAACAAAGCTACTACTCAATTTGTCACCTTTAAAATAGTAATTTTTCATTCCACTTTAAACATTTACGAAGTACTCCAACCTACAAAAAAAAAGCATCGGATCTCCATGGAATCAAAAACAGCTCTTGACAGACTAAAACACGATCTCTCCTCTGTCTTTTATAAAGACATTCCCTTTTTTCGAGAACCACAAACAAGTTCATCTGAATTCGCAAACCGCATTAAACTTCCTTCGCAGCCGGAGACGGCAGGCGCATCGGCAATCCCGTGTCTTGAACACAATCGTCTCTCTCAATCCCGGGATAAAAGTTTCGTAGAAAATTGTTAGGCTCTGAAGAGATATAATAAGATTTAAAGGCCCCGCCCACCCGACGTTCATATCACGCTCTGGAGGAACTCTGCCTGAAAATGAAATATGCCGCATTATTCCTCCTTTCACGTAAGATAGGGGGATTTACCGTAAAAGTAAAGACCCATAAAAAGAGAAACGTATCAGTCTAAACGCTAGAGAGACGTTTAGCTCCCCCCCGCTCGGCTTGAACGAATATCGAGGATAAACAGAGGAAAAAAAAAAAAAAAAAAAGGTGGGATTAGACGTACATGAGGAATGGTTATTTCATGCATCGATTTTGTATACAGCGGATTTACTCCTTGGGATAAACGAGTGAGCGTGGCTGAGTTGGAAATCTATCCCGGATTTGCATAAAATGGCAGTTTTACAATTTCACCTGGATAATTCTCTCTCTCTGCATCGCTAATGAAATAAGTCACCGGGCGTGATCTTGGCGCCTCCTACGGATATAAGCTCGTATATTAAATGAAACGGGAATAGAGAAAGCAGAATGAGGATCCCAGCAAGGATATATAATAATGGTGCCCCTTGAGAGATTAGAAAATGTTAAAGAAGTGTAGAAACAATACTAAAACGAATGTTATAGTTCAAATATTCTGAATTCTAGAAATGAACTTTAACACATTGCGAATGAGTAGCAGGATACTCTCACCATAAAAAGAGAGACGACATGTGATTTTTGACAAGAAAACAATCAACTTTAGTAATACATCAGGGAGGATTTCATTATGTAATATAGCACAACTCTATAAGGCAAGAAGTAGAAACCTGAGTAAAAAAAATAATCAAAGCACAAAAAACGAATTATAAAACGAAGCATTTCAGGAATCTATATATGCTGACAACGAGAACTTTATAAATCTGTAAGACATAATCCTACAAAGCAACAGTTTAGCGTCACTACAAAATGAAAGTGAGCAAGTTTCTCACGGGTGTCATAACATTTAATGCAATGTTTCACGAGAACATTTTTTCACTACATTCCAGTTTTCATCACAGCAGTGCAAAAAAAAACAGCGACAATGGTGATACTTAATAAAGATTCTGAGCAGAGATTTTCTAAGCTCGACTAATAAAACTGGACGCCACTGTTGCAATATTATATATTGTAACTGCACAGCATCTAGAATGATTAAAGATGCACACGACACAGTAACAGTGATTCTCTAGAACAAGCTGACTGGCTTCCACTTTACTGATACATACATACATGCATTAAAACACACACACACACACCCACATACATATATACATATATATATATATACTGTATATACATATATACACTATATATATACATATATATATACTGTATATACATATATATAGTAGTATATATATATATATATATATATATATATATATATATATATATATATATATATATATCACAACTTGAGGGTTTCTTTAAGCCGGCAGAGATTATGGTTCTTGAAATTGAGATACCGCTGATACCACGAGATTGAAAATCTCGAGCAGCAGCCTTAGGTGTGAATTAAAAAAAAAAAAAAATAAAAAATGCTTAAAAGTTTCTTCGGCGCGATCGAGTTTTCTGTACAGCCGCTACAGCGTATAATCAGGGCCACCAAAAATAAATCTATATTTCGGTGGTCTCGGTATAATGCTATATGAGCCACGGCCCATGAAACATTAACCAGAAGTATGATTATGGCTAACTTTAACCTTAAATAAAATAAAAACTAATGAGGCTAGAGGGCTGTAATTTGGTATGTTTAATGATTGGAGGGTGGATGATCAACATACCAATTCGCAGCCCTCTAGCCTCGGTGGTTTTTTAAGACCTGAGAGCGGACAGAAAAAGTGGCCGACAGAATAAAGTGCGGACGGACAGACAAAGCCGGCACAGAAGTTTTCTTTTACAGGAAACTAAAAAAGGAATAGAATTTAAAAATAGACAAATACCTTGGGGCCAAAAGGAATTACCGTATTTGCTTGCAGATAGGCCGCGGTAAAAAAAAAAAAAAAAAAATTACCAAGTTTCTTCCGTTGAATTCCGTCTACGGCGCGAAGACCAATAAATTAATGTGGTTAGATTTTGGAGTCAAATGAACTTTAGTAGCCTACGCTAAGAAGAAAAATTGGCATCAGTAACGTTACAAACACTAATACTGTAAGAAAAAAAACAATTAATCACAGTCTATTAGTAGCCTACTACCGAACATTTACCGAAGGCGTAAACAACGGCTTATGGTACAACCTATACTTACTCTGTCGCATAGGATGGTCAATCGTATTATTGTATACAGCTCCACACCTTACGCAACCTTTACGTAACCTATGCTGGATTGCTGCAGTCTCATTTTTGGTTAATTAACACTCAATAAACAGACTTTTTCATATTTTTCATATGGTTATATCCGTAATACTGATTCGTCCCTTTTCTGATTTAGCTGTTTCTTCTTGTTATCAGCCATCGTTTCGAATTTGTCGCTAAGCCTACACCCTTATTCCGCTGGCTGGCACGATCATCTCCGCTTTCATTTGTTTTAAAATAGAGTCTAAATCTAAAACGTGACGCCATTACACATAAAACCCTACAACCTCGCCTGGCTATAGCAATGGTACGAGTTCTTTTTACCTCACTGGACTATGGTGTGGGGAGTTGATGGTGTTAAACCAAAATGAGGCCAAAGAAATTATTAATTTCCTTCAGGCCTTAATGAGAAATTCAGAAAGTATCTTGGCTGCAATAAAAGCCACCGTATGACACGGAAGACATTTTGCGCTTAATTTCTCACGTTTTTAGTTTCCTGTAAAAAAAAATTATTGCGCCTGCTTTGTTTGTCCGTCCGCACTTTTTTCTGTCCGCATTTTTTCTGCCCGCGCTCAGACCTTAAAAACTACTGAGTCTAGAGGGCTGCAAATTGGTATGTTGAGTCTCTTCATTGGTGTCTCCTTGGTGTCAGTGATCTGCCGAATTTTAAGGACCATAATCTCTCCAATGTGGACTGAACCTTTGGGTTTTGGAAATGAAATGTCAAGTTTTGAGTTTCAAAAATATATGATAATACAATAACAAGTAAAAACTGCGCCGAAGAACTGAGGTTTCTGTATATCGTATAATCAAGGCTACCGAAAATAGATCTATCTTTCGGTATAATGCTCTATGAGCCGCGGCCCATGACACTTTAACAACTGCCAAGTGGTGGCATATCCTATATCGTTGCCAGAAGCACGATTATGGTTAACTTTAACCTTAAATATAATAAAAACTATTGAGGCTAGAGGGCTGCAATTTGGTATGTCTGATGATTGGAGGGTGGATGATCAACATACCAATTTGCAGCCCTCTAGCCTCAGCAGTTTTTAAGGTCTGAGGGCGGGCAGAAAAAGTGCGGACAGAAAAAAGTGCGGACGGACAAACAAAGCCGGCACAATGATTTTCTTTTGCATAAAATTAAAAATGTGAGAAATTAAGCGCAAAATGACTTCCGTGTCATACGGTGGCTTTATTGCAGCCAAGATACTTTCTGAATTTCTCATAAAGGCCTGAAGGAAATTAATAATTTCTTTGGCTTCATTTTGGTTCAACCCACGACTTGCTTAGAACACCCGCAGGACTGTGTTCAAGAAAAACTGTGTTCGACCAATGCAATTTCTTGCACGTAGGTGAAAAAGTAAACTT
Organism: Macrobrachium rosenbergii; assembly: GCF_040412425.1. Classification (NCBI taxonomy): domain Eukaryota; kingdom Metazoa; phylum Arthropoda; class Malacostraca; order Decapoda; family Palaemonidae; genus Macrobrachium; species Macrobrachium rosenbergii. Next base: position 21,175,386 of record NC_089764.1, on the reverse strand, counting down.
TCTCATAGGATTTTTATTATTTATACATAGTCATCTAATTGGTTGAAAACTTTTAATTTGATAACCCAAGCCACTCTGGGAACGATGCAAAGTTCATAATACAAAAAGACGGAAAAATATCAGTGGTCCTGTGACATAAAATTTTCAATAAATAATTAAAGAGGAAATACAAGGATTTTTCTTTTATTGGTGGTACTTTTTTTTGTTATAAAACTCTTTACAAATCGAGGCACATTCATTATGTTCTCGAATAAACTGTTGAAATAACAAAGTTTGGTTTTTGCGACTTTTTTTTTTGGTGTTAGCTTAACACGTCATACCCCCAGAAAGGCAACCGCTACGGATGATTTCATAATCGCCAAATATTTCAATAATTTCCATTTCTGATAATTTTATACGCTGTATATATATATATATATATATATATATATATATATATATATATATATATATATATATATATATATATATATATATATATATATATATATATATATATATATATATATATATATATACATACATACATACATACATACGTACACACACACATATATAATATATATATATATATATATATATATATATATATATATATATATATATATATACTATTAAATATATATATTCATGTATATTCCAAAACACATCAATTTTCTCTCACTTTACAGTGCATTAGGGTATCAGAGTTAGTTAACGCATGGCAAACCGTATCAACATAATTCAGTTCCGGATACAACCCATTAAAATGTTGTTGTGAGTGAACACGGTGTCGTTGCATGGCGCTGTCTGTCACACATCACTCTGTGCCACAAAAGCAAATGACTCGATCCATTTCCCATCAAAAAAGGGGGGCCAATAATTTTAAAGCTTTTCCGGTCGTCTCATTAATCAACTTGGACTGTCTGTTTCCGGAAATTATTCTTTGAATATGTATTTACTCATATTTGCCTGAATTTATATGTTAAGAGTATTTAGTTATTTACATTTCGATTGCAACTGTCCATATCTGAAAACGAGAGAGAGAGAGAGAGAGAGAGAGAGAGAGAGAGAGAGAGAGAGAGAGAGAGAGAGAGAGAGAGAGAGAAATTATTTTTGCGTATGAAAGCATACATTCTTACTGATGAAAAATTTCCCATGTCGAGTGCGTGCGTTTTTGTGAGTGCATGCGTTGAGAGAGAGAGAGAGAGAGAGAGAGAGAGAGAGAGAGAGAGAGAGAGAGAGAGAGAGAGAGATTTTGGCGTATAAAAGCATACTTTCATGGCCATATACAAATGAACACACAAGCATACGAACAAAAGTACACACATACCTACATACATATATAATATATATATATATATATATATATATATATATATATATATATATATATATATATATATATATATATATGTGTGTGTGTGTGTGTGTATATGTATGTATGTATGTATGTATATATATATGTATATATAAAACATAAAACTATCGTAAATTTCTTTACCATTCTTTCACTGCAACCTAATAAAAGAGGAAAACCAAAAAAAAAGAACAATTAAAATATAGTTTTTGTATACTTTCCTTTGTGAGTCCGGAGCCGGGGCGTCATAGGAAGCCTATGTGGGGAATCTGGCCCGGTGCCAAAACCACACGTCCAGGAGATAGAGACCCAACAAAGACGAGCTATAAACAATATCATTAAGCAATTAATGTTGTCCGCAGGGCTTTCCAACTCCCCTCTCATAATGGAAACTTGATCGTCCTCCACAGCTCGACCGAACTTGGCTATTTCTCGGAACCATTTCGGTGACGAAAGATTGTCTGGGCGTTCTCGAGGATGTTCATAAGGACTGTATTGAACTCCGAGTGGAAATCTGACTTATCTGATGAATGAAGTGCGTTATATAGAGTTAGGGTATTCAGGAAAAAGTGTCATAATACGTTATGATTAGATTAGAATGTTTGGGAGAAAAGAATCATCAACACTGATGAGTGAGAAATTGGGAATCACGGTAGCTTTATCGAGAATGCTACAACAAGCATGTCTGTAAATGATACAACCTACTGATAATTGAAGTAAATATTCTATTAATACTTCTATCGATAAACTCTGTCGCTGATAATTGAAGAAAATATTCCATTAATACTTCTATCGATAAACTCTGTCGCTGATAGTTGAAGAAAATATTCTAATAATACTCTGTCGCTGATAATTGAAGAAAATATTCTCTTAATACTTCTATCGATAAACTCTATCGCTAAAATTTCTTTACTATTATTATGGATATTAGTTTATAATTTAGGTACATACGTACAAGAAAAACCAAAGCTTCCGCAATCTAGCATTCCAAAGAGGAGGAAGTAAAAACAAGTAAAGATCTGAAATCAATATACGAAATTAGTATAAGTGAAAAAAAACAAATAAAGAAAGAAAAGCATAAACCCAAGAAGAAATTAAGGAAAGGATATCTTAATGTACACTAGAACAAGAAAAGTCGAACCAAAGTATGAGGAAGGCCATGATGATGAATTTATGAAACTTTGGCTATGAAGCCAAGCACTTGGGCACTGAGTGTCATTCAGTGCTTAACACAATGAAAAAGAGGGGATTAGAGAGGTTGGAAAGCAAGATGAAAGAAAGAAAATGGGAACGGAGGTAAAGTAAAAGGCAAAAAATGTAGGTGCAGCAAGGGACAGTACAAACCTTCAGCAATGCCTACAGTGCACAACGCGAGGTGCACTGAAGGCACTAACCCCAAACGAAGATAAGAAAGGCCATGGAAAGCATGAAGGTTTGAAATATAACAAAAACAAATGGCAGAGCATGTGCTCCAGTTATTTAGGTGATACACAACTGAAAAATTTCATATTCGCTCAAACTCGAGGGCTCCACAGAGCATTTGATATTTCTTTATTGCCAACTCGAGGCAGTAAATTGCATTTATATTTCTTCTGCCTCATCTGCCGTGATTAAATTATATATACCCACAGATACATTGGATGTAATGTAAAGTAATTCACAGAGAATACGTACACACACACACATATATATATATATATATGCATATATATAATATATCCATATGCTATACATACACATATATACACATGTATACACACACACACACACATATATATATATATATATATATATATATATATATATATATATATATATATATATATATATATATACATCTGTGAATATGTATATACACATATATATATTCACAGATATATACTATATATGTGTGTGTATACATGTATATATATGTGTATACATATACTATATACGTAAATTATATATATGCATATATATATGTGTGTGTACGTATTTTATGTGAATTACTTTACATTACATCCAATGTATTTGTGGGTATATAATTTTAATTACGGCAGATGAGGCAGGAGAAATATATATAGCCTATGCAATTTACTACCTCGAGCTGGCAATAAAGAAATAATATATATATATATATATATATATATATATATATATATATATATATATATATATATATATATATATATATATATATATATATACACATATATATACATATATACACACAAAGAGATATATATATATATAGTATATATATACACAATATATTTATATACAGGTTGTCCATAAAGTCTCTTTACAATTTAAAAAATAATATATCACAAAAGCCACTGATAAGATATCTTAATCAGATTTGTTCTATGTACTCAGAAGTTATCAAAGTTTTAAATCACATTGCATGTGTATGTATTTCAGGTACCCTGTTGACGAAAGAGGTACTGTTAAATGAACCCCTAAAAAAATGGCTACTCCTCAAGAAAAGGCACAGTGTGTGTCATGGTTTATCGAAACAAAATCAGATACGCAGACTCAGCGAAACTACAGAATAAAATATGGAAGAGATCCACCGTCACGTCCGTGAATTCGTCCATGACACAAGAAATTTATGGAGACAGAGACAGTGTTGGATAAAGGGAGGAGTGGACGACCAAGAACATCTGAGGAAAACATCGATCGTGTAAGATAAGCCTCTGATCATTGTCCTACAAAGTCCATCCGTTATGCAGGCAGACACTTACAACTACCACGTTCAACAGTGCACAAAGTCCTACACAAGAACTTGTGATTGCACGTTTACAAAGTGCAACTCATACGGGCACTCGAGCCAAATGATAGATCAAGACGAAAAGTGTTTGCAGTTAACATGCTGGAACGAATTTCCAAAGATGAAATGTTCCTTAACCGAATTTGTTTTTGTGTTAGAATCTGGGGATCAGAACATCCCATGCGACTAGGGAACTTCACCGAGATAGCTCAAAGGTGGATGTGTGGTGTGGGATCATGCACAATCGAACCATTGGTCCATTTTTCTTCAACGAGACATCAATTGCTGCAGATGTTTACCTTGACCTTTTGATTGAATATGTGGCACCACAACTAGATGACTTTCAACCAACCATCATTTTCCAGCAAAGATGGTGTACCACCACATTCGGGATTGCATGTCCGTGGGTTCCTAAATCAAACATTTCCAGACCGGTAGACTGGAAGGGATGGCCCAATTCCCTGGCCACCTCGTTCACCAGATATCACTCCTCTGGACTTCTTTCTATGGGGTTACGTTAAAAATATCGTGTATCGAACAAAGATACGGGACATCACTGATCTCAACCAAAAGATCATTGATGCCATTGCCACCATTGCTGAGGCTATGCTACAGCGAACATGGCAAGAAATCGAGTACCGTCTTGATGTGCTTCGTGCAAATAATGGCGCCCATCTAGAGGTATATTAAGAGGCAAAAAAAACTTAAATAGCTACTCCTTATTTTGTAATAATTTTCACATATCTGTCAGTTCATTTGCTTTTGTAATATATTTTTAAATTGTAAAAGAGACTTTATGAACACCCTGAATATACAGTAATATATATATATATATATATATATATATATATATATATATATATATATATATATATACATACACACACACACACACACACATATATATATATATATATATATATATATATGTATGTATACATATATATACATATATATGTGTACATATAAATATATATATACATATATATATATATGTATATATATATATATATATATATATATATATATATATATATATATATATATGTATAATATCTATCCAAGCCAGACAGACGTGACAACCCCATACCCTACCTTTAGGAGGTGCAATCAGTAAAGTGGGTGCCACGGCTGAGCGGTGCAGCTCTCAGCTTTACAGCATATGATGGCTGTAATCTTCCGATGCTGCCTCAGTCAAAGGAGAAAAAGGGTGAACGCGTAGGAAAAATCGACCTATTTCTCTATGTCTATATATATATATATATATATATATATATATATATATATATATATATGTGTGTGTGTGTGTGTGTGTTTGTGTGTGTGTGTGTTTGGGGATCCTCATGGCCAGACAAATACGTATGTTCATCAGTGTTCAATTAAAAAACAACTCAGGTGCGCGGTTTGGTAGCTGTTCAAAAATTAGATTTGCAGTGTAAGGAATCCTTCTACTTCTCTCTCTCCAGCTGAAAACATTTCTAACCGTCTGATGGCTTCTTTTTGCTAAAGCTCACCCGAGCATTTATATCGTTAATATCTTGTCTTTTGCAGCGCTGCCCTGAAGGTTTCTGAACCGATGAAACGGGTCAGATTTTTCCCTGAGTGGAGTTTTTTGTTTTGCGAAGACGTGTTCTTGCTAATATTCAGCATAATATATGTATGTATGAATGTATGTATGTATGTATCATGCCGAATATTAGAAGGAATATATGTGTTCATAAAATACATACTCCGTTCAGGGAAAAATTTAACCGGTTTCATCGATTCAGAAACCTTATACACACACACACACACACACACACACACATATATATATATATATATATATATATATATATATATACATATATATATATATACATATATCTATATATATACACACACACATATATATATATAATATATATATATATATATATATATATATATATATATATATATATATATATATATATATATATATATATATATATATATATATATATATAAAATCCCCAGGATTCTTCGGCCTTGAAGGATTGTTACCTGTCCACCTTTGCCAACTAACAACCTTCCATCCTTTGCACCTCTAAGTAATGTAAGGTTATTAATGTTAGGGGGAGTTTCCTTGAGGATGAAACCCTCAGCCTGGTAGGACCCAGCGTCCTATGGTAGTGAAGGTTAGGCTAGGATATACAGTGTCTCTGTGGATATATTTTACGATGGTTAGGGAAGCACATCCCCCAACCTCTTAAGTCTGATTTGGGTAGGTGCTATAATAATTATTATTACTATTACTACTTATCATTTGCACGTATTCTTATAAAAAAAAACAAGTCACTTAACTTGCAAATTTCAATATAAAAAAGAAACAAAAATAAGTCCAGTGACAGAATGAGCAAAATTAGATACATGTAAACGAAAAACTAAATTTCAAGACACCAAAGGTAAACATAAAATATTCCTAGTATCTGATGACTTAGTTTATGTCAGATAACCTCTGTAGGAAAAACAGAACGAGAAAAGAAATGGCTCAATTCGAATTCAACAGAATTCCAAATATAACGTTTTAAAAAAAGAAGCTTTCAATAATTCCCACCACGAAAACTACTAGATAGGCCTACTGCTGGAAAGAACTAGATTAGAGTATCCATCAACCTGTTTGTTTTTCATTCTTGTGTAGGTTGACGGTAGTTTGCTATAAATGTTTCATATTTGCAAGCAGCCGCACCCACACACACACATATATATATATACATAAATACATATACATATATATATATATATATATATATATATATATATATATATATATATATATGTATGTATATATTCTATATACCATACATCACGCTCATCACTTTTAAAACAGTTTTTCTAAACATAATTGTACTTAATTCTGAGAAGAGCCTATTGCTTAGCGAGTGGTCAAGACAACAAACTTTTATCGACAGATCATTTAAGTTATTTATATTTACTAATTAAAGAAGTGCCCTCAACGAAGCACTGTGATGGCTCCCATACATCCAATCGATTTATTTTTCATATCACTGGTATAATAAAATAAAACGATTACAAACGATGATTTCAAACGCATACACGGATAAAGATTGTGACTTTGTGGGGAAAAGGGAGAGCGAGGAATAATTAGGATGACGTCAACCAGTCCTTAAATGAGTGCTTTTGTTTTTTCAAGCATAATCTTGATGACAGTATTGATAGAAAAACCATCTTTGCTCGCATCACATTCTGACGAGTCTTTTTTTAAACCGTCTTGCGAAAGTCCTCTAAAAAAAAAAAAAAAAAAAAAAAGAATTTGTTGCTGATTTTCTTGATTTGAATTTTCGTGTCAGAGAGGAGATAAAGACTAAAACAGCGACGACCTCTCACAGCCATATTCCGATTCGTCGATAACAAAGGAGGCAAAAGGCAGGGCAACAACGGAATGCTTTCAACATTTGTTCCTCCCACCGTTCGCGCGCTGCAAGAATGACCTTTTAACAGAAAATACGAGGAAAAATACGAACTCGCTGCGAATGTATTTTCTAATGGTCAAAGAGCACGTGAAGCTAAATTGCATTTTGCGTTGTTTTACACAAAAGAAACCTAGAGTGAAGTAAAAAGACAATAGTTGAATAAGAGTATACATGCGCAATGACCTATCAATATGTTATATATATATATATATATATATATATATATATATATATATATATATATATATATGTATATATATGATTATAATCACTTTTGTACGTGATTCATTTATCACACATTATTACACAGGTGAAAAATAAGATGATGGAGTGCAGGTCCTGACCGGTTTCGACTTTATTTTCAAGCCACTGAAAATAAAGTCGAAACCGGTCAGACCTACACCCTGTCTCTTATTTTTCACCTGTGTAATGTGTGATTATATATATATATATATATATATATATATATATATATATATATATATATATAATACATATTGTGGAGCATGTACTCCATGTGAACCAACGAAGTTTATAATGTACCCATTAAATCCTATATACTAACATGGAACACTTACCATAGCATACCCAGAAGCAGTAACAACACTGATATAATGTGAATGGTATAGTCATAGACGAACTAAACAAGTACCGTAAAAATACGCATTATTTAATAAGATGAAGATCTTTGTCCTGCAAAAATCGTTCCTTTGTAACATGGGCAAATCATGAACTGTATTTTAAAGAAGAGCGAACAGGGGCATTGCTGAAGTCTCACAAAGAGGAAATAGGGACTGAACTCATGGGCATTTTTCGTAACCTCAATTTCAAGTATAATTTTTGAGGAAGAAAGGAAGAAATTAACTCAGATAATGTTGAGAGAGAGAGAGAGAGAGAGAGAGAGAGAGAGAGAGAGAGAGAGAGAGAGAGAGAGAGAGGGGCGGGTGTTTAATTCCATATTCAAAAATTAACACGTGATAATTGAAATTTTTTAATTAACCTAAGTGGCATCAGTAATAGACAGCAGCAGCAGCGTTGATAATGGCAGTAGTTAAAACTAGTGATAGCAGTATCAGTCGAGGCCCTAACTATTAGGAGTACTGTTATACCTTGGCATTTGCATTAAAACATGGAGTCGATTTTATCCACGTCTTTTTCCACCTCCACTACAAAGACGCCGTCTGTTTCTTTGGACTTCAATTTTGCGTTATAATTATAATTTTTTTGTGATTACTTCGAAGACAGAGACATATCTAAGTATAAGCAAGTATGCTTTTGCTCCCACATACTCTGAAAGTATGATGCTGAAATATTTTCACATAAACACATACTAACAAATCACAAACAAATACACCCATAAATATATGAAAGTATATATAACCCAATAACTATATAAATAAATATATAAATAATTAAGGTGCCATTTCCGAATATCACTTTCGATCATAAGTCTAAAACATGACATACTACTGTAAACTTATGCTCAAACTACACCTTACTGATGCGAGCTGTCACAAACGTCTAGGGTTTCGGGATCATTAGAATAACCTCTATATCAAGTAAAGTCTAAAAGCTGGTCTGGGATAAAGTGCCGTACACGGCAAGTAAAAGAACAAAATTGAAGGACAAAGTTCAAAGACGGATGAATCTACCACAATCATGTGGCCGGACGAGTCTAATCGAGATGAAATGTAGTTCTCTGGATCAGAACTACATAGAAGTCCGAGAAATTGGCTGCTATGTCACGTCGACCTGGAACTTACGTCAAGGGTTTAATGATTTTTTCCAGATTACTGAGATAAGAAAAATGAGAACTTCGAAATCACTACCATCAGTCCTTGGAAAGTTCAGCAGCGTTTCTCTGTAGAAGATAATGCCGTTAGCTCAAGAAAATTTTGTGTAGATTGTGAATTACATTGAAGTCGTAATAATTCACCTTTATGAAAAGTTTATTAGGTTACCTCTCAAAAAAAAAAAAAAATATATATATATATATATATATATATATATATATGTTTATATACATATATAACCATTTGCTATCGTAAATATATTAAGTAAAGTTAACTTATTAAGAAAACTAATACCAAGTAAGGCGATTCCAGCATCAGGGTCGACGAATCAATTAAAACTCTGGATGGCTCAAAAGTCACAAAGTTTTGTTTAAATCTTTCGTTCTCCAAAACTACACCCGAATGCGGTGTCTTTCAATATTTTTCTTATTTGCACGATCATAATTTTCATACTGTAGTTATTAACGCCATTATCATGCTTCTGCACAAAATTACGGCTGGTTAAAAAGAGAAAAGTAATCTGATTCGTGCTGAATACATGGGAGCTGAAAGGTTTTTGACTTGGTTATTATGTTAAGGAGAAACAAAATAGCAACTGGTGTGTTGCCTTGTCTTGTAGAGCAAATGATAATTCACATTTTTCTTTGATGTGAAACACTTTTGAGCAAATGTTAGTAAAAAACCGAGTTTTCATGTAAGCTCCCAATTTACAAGGTAAAGTTACGATTTTTAAACTGTGTTATATTCTGTTGGAAAAGATTTTGCATTAGTCATGAAACTGAAATAAGAATAACTTTTACAACATAAAAGGGAATCTTAAATGCATTACCTCCACAGTTATTTTAATTCTTTATATAATTTCCTTTTAATGACGTAGAACACTCATGAAATGAAAGTCATCTAACGAAATGAACCCCTTCAATTACGTTAGCCTTAAAAACCTAAAGGGGCGAACCACATCAAGTCTTTCTTTCCATTTTAGAGGCTTTCCCTCACTCCCACATCATGAATTGGTAAGAAACAACGATCTCCTGATGCACAGGCGTCCTCCGGCTCATAGGACCTCCATAATGCCATAACCCTCAAACATCCCACGAAATAATCCACAGAACCTCTCCAAAACGCGATTTTAATTATCCGCTTCTAAAGTATAACACCACCTACGTAAACTTTGCACTCGAAATTAATTTTTGATTACTACTCTTCTGCGGTTATCGTAACGTCTTACAAGATACTCACAAATAATCAATTAATTCACAATTTTCATTTTTTAATCCTGCTAAATTAACTTTCTGTTCACCTACCACTCCCAACACATCGTTCCCGCTACATATCAACGTATGACTAAACCGGCATTTCGACACTCACAAAGGATCGGGAAAAGATCTAAAATCATTTATATAATTTGTATACTACAGGAATAAAGACGCTTTATCTTATGCTTTACTCAGGTAGTAGTATTATTCATGGGTAATAATGGTCCAAAAATGGAGCTGTTGATAACTGACAAAAGATTATGTTTACCTTAATTGCCGAAACTTTAGTCGACTGGTTAGGTTTCTTACCTGAAAAGAAGAAAAATGTACAGAGTTAGATCTCACCTGTGTTTATTGATAAATTAATAGGCATTCAAAACAACAGGCTAACATGTACACATGCATACACGCACGCGCATATATATATATATATATATATATGTATATATATATATATATATATATATATATATATATACATATGTATATACATACATATATATATATATATATATATATATATATATATATATATATATATATATTATATTTTTTTTTTTTTAATCATATAAAATGAGAGAGGTAGGGTGATATGGAGTGATATGGCTAGAGGCCATTGTGCCTCTGATGACTAAAGAGGTGAACTGTACATCTGTAGTTAGGTGGCTGTAGTGAGTCGCAGCTATGGTTGAGAAGGGCATGGGGTTAGTATCCTCCTCGAAAAATGTACTAAAATGGTAACGTAATGTTTTACCTTTAACCTTAACCTTAATTCATATTCACACATAAAGTGTCTCAGCATTAAACGCAATAGTTTTAAATACAGTCATAACTTAGTTTTGAACGCTAACTAGAAATGCCTTGTATTCTAGCTTTTGCCTCAATCAAGTAATGATCAGATATACCTCCAGCCATTCTTCTTGCAACTTACGTATTCGTCTACTCTGTACGAGCACATAATCTACTGAACTCTTTTCCCAACCACTTCTCTTTCCCTCGGCAGGAGGAAATGTCGTTTATATGTCAGATGCCAACAGCAATCACTCCTTTATTCCTCAACCTTATCAGGGAATAAATATAATAGCATTCTTGCTGCTCAAAATCTTGTAAAAATCAGTGCATGACCGCAGGCCAAGGCTTTGCAGCCCTAAATATTTATAACACACTCAGACACACGGGCATTTCCATGAAACATTCACATGGGCAAGAGAGGGAGAGAGTAAACAGAAGGTTATACGTGGCAAACATGGACCTAAAAAGGCCATTGTAAAATTTACAGAAAGTCTAGAAGGAGGGTCACAAGAGTATACATTATTATAGGTAATTTTAGAGATATAAATTAAAATTTTTGTACTGAAAAGGAGGTGCGCTTTACAATAAGAACATGGGAGGGTTTTGCCTTGGATCAAGTGTAAAAATCTACTCTAAATGTAAATACAAATTAAAATTCTACCCTTCAGCACCAGCAGCTCTGGCGACATCTAAAGAAACATCCCTGTGCAAGAATCAATGTAAACATAAATATAATTATGATAAGAGCGCGAAGTGTTAAGACTATCTCCTTCAGATAATTTATTCCATGTCTGACAATCATTTCTTTATTCTCCTCCGACCATTCAGAGGCTGGAAAACGATGGCAGAGAGTCGGAGGGGGCCGAATCCCGAGGCTTAGGCCCTAGGAGGATGAACGTGATCCCATTTCATGAGAGGGTAAAGCTACTCTAATGGGGGGGTGATACGATTCGAATCCCACGCGAAAGAATGAGAACGGCCATTTCCAGAAAGACTAGAGAAGTTCTCCCTCATATGGGACCATCACTTTTACGGCAGAGGACGGTGTTCTGGATCCTTTGGGTCACCCGTTCCCCTTCCATTTGTTCTTTGTCATTTTGATGACTGTTCTCTGATCTGTGTCTGGAGCTCTGTGTAGGCTACATGATTAACGTTCAAATTTGAACCGCAGGGCGTTTCCCGAATTCACTCCATCTGTAAAGCAGGCGCATCAATTTCAAATTCAATGAAATGTTATAGCGTTCAGCATCACCCATCTATTTGCGCATTACTAATACGTCCTAAACTACTGCATGTTCAAAAATGTGACAAACCAGCATTTAAAGTAACAGTTACTAACTGAAACCTCGCCCTCGAAAAGACTGTCTCAGAACGTGGTAGTCTAAACGTCGCCATGCGAGAAAAAGCAATCACTCATTCAAGGTCCTACTTACATCAGTGCCTCTTGGGAAGAAAAGATCCGCCCTTTATCAAATTCTCCCGGAGATTAGTTGCGCCTTTCGTCTTATTTGCGGCCCATTTGTCCCCATCAATTTGTGGGATTGCATCAGTGAAACCCCTCATTCCATCCGGAATGAAACTGTGCGAAGGCACAGAAGAGCACAGAGAGAGAGAGAGAGAGAGAGAGAGAGAGAGAGAGAGAGAGAGAGAGAGAGAGAGATAATAATCCAAACTACCGAAGATTAAAACATCTCACTAAAAATCACTATGTTAAAAATTGCAGAATGATAGAAAAGAATGGAACATTATTCCAAGAAGCATCTTACAGCTACAAGGAGCTAAAAATAGTCCTTATAAAGAAATGCTTTAACACATAAATAAAAAGTATATTTCATTCTTGGATGGATCTTAAAATGGCAAATAGAAGCCAAATTTCACTGTATGGTATATCTTCGAAAAGGGAAAGAATTAGTTCTCTCTCTGAATTATACATCTGGGAAGAGGTATGTTCCATCCAAAGAAGTAGTCTTGAAAAATGGGTTAAACTTATACTGTGTTTTACGATGCATTATGGAGACGTGGGGAAGAACCAAACTCTTCATAGGAAGTAATTTTAGACAGAATGGGAAGATGTAAACTCTGTTGACAAAAATATGTTGGAAATTCTAGAACATAAAATATTCAAAGAAGTACTTTGTAAGCGCTGTAAAAAGGTAAACTTTACTCTCCAGAATATTTTACAAAAGCAGGGAGGAGATAAAATCTGTCCTAAAAACATTTTAGAAACGGGGGAAAACTTAACTCTGCTCAGGAAGTATTCAACAAAGGCATGTACTAGGTAGACTTTTTAAGAATTTATTTAGAGATGAAGAAGAGTTAAACTCACATACAGGAATAATTTTACTGCGACTGTGTTTCATTAAGTATTTTTATTAGTCAGGGAAGCTCCAGACTCCAATCTTGAAAATACCTTTGCAAAAAAGAGGAATGGTTAAACGCCGCTTTAAATATTTTTCGGAGCAAATAAAGAGCTAATTTTTGTTCGCGAGAGGGGAGACAGCTCACCTTTAAACTAAGACTTATATTAAAAACAAAACCTGAGACGAACGAAACGTTGCTGCAAAAAGCATCATGAAAATGTTTTTACGAAATGAACTCAATCCTATAAAACATTTGAGAAACGCAAAGGAGATAAATGTCATTCTGATGATTATTTTAGAGCCGTAAGAGATAGTTTTCTTGTAACCGTTTTTAGAGAATGGAGGTATGATTCATTTCAGACTGTATTGTATATACAATTATATAATGCATGTTTATTGAATATATGTATTTATGATACCGGCCAGTCGTGTGACAATGATGGCGTCATATAAAAATTTACATTTATGGATATATGGATCTTGGTTATGGTGAAGATGTTTGAAACTATTTTAATGCAATTACAGATATATATCTGGATATTTTCTACGTAGTAAGGTTTCGCCTAAAAGCTCACGACGCCGCCGGCCTACTGATCAGTCAGATTAAGCAGTTTAATTAACATTTCGATAGTCGACTGATAAGGGATGTTATGACGTCTTCGCCTTAAAACCAGAGGACGTCTGTTTAGGCTGGGATTGGAGCTGGCAACAACACCCATGTATGAATGCTTAATGCTTAGTAATGGAAGAGTAATAATATCATGTGCCCCCATAAGAAAAGGCAAATTAGTTCTAGTGTTTGTCTATCTGTCCAATTATCCATTTATATATATATATATATATATATATATATATATATATATATATATATATATATATATATTATATATATATATTCATTTTATTTATTTATATTTATTTACACACATATACATACACATATAGATATATATATATATATATATATATATATATATATATATATATATATATATATATATATATATATATATATATGAGAGAGAGAGAGAGAGAGAGAGAGAGAGAGAGACAGACAGACAGACAGACAGAAACACTATTACATATGAGGGTTTATGGGTATCCTTTATGGTATTCTCATGGAATACCACCTTGCATGAAACTGCCTCTCAGCTGCCATTGTTTGAGTAGGTACAGACATCTTCTTCAGCAAATAACAGACGAGGAAGGGAATGTCGGCAAATAAATCCCGAAGCTGCACCTGGCCCATAGAGCCCCAAAATAGCTGCACAAGGATCCCGTTAATGGATGGGATGAAGTAAAGTGGAAAAATGCCAAGTACCGTGAAGACTCAATTAGCTAAGGAAGCTTCGCTGGCCTTTTCCCCCACAACCTTCACCCTCCCCCTCCCCGTGACGTGGTGGTTCGAGATAAGGCAGGAAAAAATAACTTTGGAACCGAGATATACTGAGGTCCTAGAAGAGAAAAATGACTGTGGAATAGGATGTTGTAAGGTTAAAAGAATGAAGAGTAACGGGAATGTGGTGTGGTTAGGTAACGGAAAATTTACCAGGGGGACTGGGATATGTCCTGGTTTGGAAGGACAATTTGAAGACACTGACGTGGATGAGAATGAGAGACTCTTGTGTAAATGCCATTCAGGTGTACTTAAGCTTCCTTTTTGGTTTTCTGTAAAAGAAAACTGTTGTGCCGGCTTTTTCTGTTTGTCCGCACTTTTTTCTGTCAGAACTTTTTCTGTCCACCCTCAGATCTTAAAAACTACTGAGGCTAGAAGGCTGCAAATTGTTATGTTGATTACCCACCCTCCAATCATCAAACATACCAAATTGAAGCCCTCTAGCCTCAATAGTTTTTATTTTATTTAAGCTTAAAGTTAGCCATAATCGTGCTTCTGGCAACGATATAGGATAGGCCACCACCGGGCCGTGGTTAAAGTTTCATGGGCCGCGGCTTATACAGCATTACACCGTGACCACCGAAAGATAGATCTGTTTTCGGTGGCCTTGATTTTACGCTGTAGCGGCTGTACATAAAACTCGATTGCGCCGAAGACACTTTGGCGCATTTTTTACTTTAAAATAAAAGATTTGACACGAATTAAACAATAATTGGAATGAATAAAAAAAATTCGACAAAATGTAGAATATCGAAGCTTTATATCGATGCAATATAAAAAGATAACTGAAGGTCAATATTATGACATTTCAAAATCTTCACAGATATTTATAGCAATTCATGACTCCGTTGGTCCTGATTCAGTTATATGACGTGCAATAATGTCGTAAATTAAAGAGCTCTTATAATAATACACAAAAATTACCAATATAACACTAGGCATTTACGAATCAAATTTCACTTGAGTGAAGGACTACGTATATTTACAAAGTTAATATTACATATTCATGTCGAATATTCCTAAAAGATAAAAGACACGTGGAAAATAATGATTAAATTATGAAAGTTTCAGTATCGTTTGATGAAAATATAATTAATCTGTAAGTCGACGATTCAATAATGAGAAATATTATCATGTAAGAATTTGATAGGTAATTCCGTTAAAAAACAAGTAAAAAATGCGCCGAAGTTTCTTCGACGCAGTCGAGTTTTCTGTACAGCCGCTACAGCGTATAAACATGGCCACCGAAAATAGATCTATCTTTAGGTGCTTTCGGTATAATGCTGTATGAGCCGTGAAACTTTAAACACGGCTCAGTGGTGGCCTGTCCTATATCGTTGCCAGAAGCACGATTATGGCTAACTTTAACCTAAAATAAAATCAAAACCACTGAGGCTAGAGGGCTGCAATTTGGTATGTTTGATGCTTTGAGGGTGGATGATCAACATAACAATTTGCAGCCCTTTAGCCTCAGTAGTTTTTAAAATCTGAAGGCGGACAGAAAAAAGTGCGGACGGACAGGCAAAGCCAGCACAAGTTTTCTTTCACTGAAACCTAAAAACAGGACGCTTTTGTTTTCTAACCGAGTTCTGAAATCCATTTAATAGATGTAGCAGTCATTCCAAATGGGAATTTAAAAAACCGATATGTGACATTTGTCGTGTGATTTACGGGAACACTTGGTAATGAAGATAAGGATATGGCTTAGAATGAACTACTTATTGACAGGAAATTGCTATATCCTCCTCCTGCTTTTCAAATGCAGGGGAGTGAGATACTTTTTACGGTCTTCGTCATTAAATACGGAAATTGTTATTTGAGGAAATAAAAAACTCAAGACATTACATGTGCGCGTATACCATCACTCAATAATTATTGCCGTGTCATTGTAGTGTATAGGATTTTTTTTTATTTATTTATTTTTTTGAGGCAAGCCACTCGCCCTCTTTGGATTTAGGCCCGCTTTTTTATACTCCTTTTTTACTTATCTTTTTCAGTAGGTTGGTTCTTCCGCTTTCCTTGATTGATGTATATAATAATAATAATAATAATAATAATAATAATAATAATAATAATAATAATAATAATAATAATCCCCCACCACTAATACATTATTTTTTCAATACGTGATTGACATCAGAGGACAATGACCTGAATCAGTCTCCAGAGTTTTGCATAAAAAAAAAAAAACTGAGTATAAATCCCCATAACAGTGCGGTGTCTCAATCCTACACTCATCTATATGTGTCAATCCTGAAAGTGTCAACGGATGGCTGCGTCCTGCTGTTTTTATTGGCATATCTCTCAAAATAAAAAAAGGCTGTAAAACCATATATCACAAGAAAGTCTCTCTCTCTCTCTCTCTCTCTCTCTCTCTCTCTCTCTCTCTCTCTCTCTCTCTCTCAACTTAGCAAGGTCATCTGTGCTCAAGCTGGACATGCTATCAATTAAGTAAAAATTCCGCCGAAGTTTCTTCGGCGCAATCGAGTTTTCTTTACAGCGCATAATCAAGGCCACCGAAAACAGACCTATCTTTAGGTGGTCTCGGTATAATTCTGTATGAGCCGCGGCCCGTGAAACTCTCAGCCGGCCGTGGTGGCCCATCCTATATCGTTGCCAGAAGCATGATTATAGCTAACTTTAACCTTAAATAAAATAAAAACTACTGAGGTTAGAGGGTTGCAATTTGGTATGTTTGATGATTGGAGGGTGGATGGTCAACACACCAGTTTGCAGCCCTCTAGCCTCAGTAGTTTTTAAGATCTGAGGGCGGACAGAAAAAAAGTGCGGACAGAAAAAGTGCGGACGGGCAGACAAAGTCGCCGCCATACTTTTCTTTTACAGAAAACTAAAAGCAGATGTTTTTGTTATCGTTTTTGCCTAGAGAACGCAATTTTCGAGAAGCCTATTATCCTTACTGTCTTCGACTTTTTACGTAAACTCCCCCACCCCCCTTTTTTAGAGATTACGACGATAGTTTAAACTTGAATTGGAAAATGTAAATTTTTTTTGTATGTGTCTCGAATGGTAAAATGTTACATTTATTTGTGCCAAGGTGTAAAACTTTCCTGTTTTACAAAAAGGAGTATTATTTTTCTAAGTTTTGTGGAAAGAACCAAAATTTTGTATCATTCGCAGGCATTATGTGACGTGAACCTCTGCTGTACTACTCTGATCTATATAGTCACAAACGGTTAAGATAGTCCTTTAAACTATTACAATGCAAACATGTCGAATGATACAGAGCATTTGAAGCAAACGAGGTTAATGTTTCTTAAACAATTTTATTTCGAATCAAACATTTTTTGCTCATATTGATGCATGCAATGTTTAGAAAACTTAAAAAAACCTGGATCAATGGAATATAACAAGGACAAGTTTCCTTGCCGTTCTTCCCTTATTAATTTTCGTGCTCAGCTGAAAACAAAAGCATTTTATGATGTAAAATGGAGCAGATCCAGGAAATAGTGAGTGCATATCTATGTAAGCACGTTTAGCTGATCCACTGGTATAGTGGTTAGCATCGTGGAATGCCACTCAGATGTCGCGGGTTCGTGTCTCCCCAAGGCTGATGATAAATCACTGGCTCTGTATCATGATCAGTTACTGCTGCAGTGTAGGGTCTGAGGTGGGAGGCTGATACCAACATTCTTTGGAAGCTTGAATTTCAAGTTAATGGCCCTATGGGACTGTTCCATGTGAATACATTTCATCTACTGAAATAATAATTATGATAATAATTATGCAAACGTGTGTATCTTCGTAAGACTATATTGAACAGCGGCCATAAAAGGTAGTGAAGATCATTATTTCATTTACATCAAAATAAAAAAAACAAATCGAAACCCATTATTATCGTATTCACCTCTCTCCTGCAACTGTTCCTTTCAGGCGGCAGGTCAATCTATCTCCCCTATCGGTTCTAAAGCCTATTTTTTTCCTTCACTGCTTTTTACCCCTTTTTCTTTAGATATAATCTTAGTGTTAAGGTGCTCCTTTCGTCAGCCGAAACGGAGAGAACCAAGATATTTCCCAACAAAAACCATCAAGGGCATATTAATGGATATCGAGAACGGGCAGACATTTCCTCGGCAAAGACGAAGAAGCTTCTTTGTTTATATATATATATATATATATATATATATATATATATATATATATATATATATATATATATGGTAAAAATATATATATATATATATATAAAAGGGACAGTTGATTCTAATATATATATATATATATATATATATATATATATATATATATAGAAAAGATTAAATGGTTTACCTAAAATAAATATATAAATAAAAATGTTAACAATAGCAAAGGAAGAAGTCATGCCAAGTAATAGTTAACGTTGTTTACTCTTCAATTAATTAATAGAAGAAGGAAGGCATGAAACAGAAATATAACAGTACTCCTAAAACTGGTAAGTAAACAAATGAAGTCATGTCAAGAATAATTTAAAATGTTTGACTCCAAAAGCAAAAAATAAACAAACAAACAAACAAACAAATACATAAATAAATAAAACAATTAAACAAGTTAAAAATGCGCTGAAGTTCATCGGCGCAATCGAGTTTTTTGTACGGCGTGTGAGCCGCGGCCCATGAAACTTTAACCACGGCCCGGTGGTGGCCTATCCTATATCGTTGCCAGAGGCATGATTGTGGCTAACTTTAACCTTAAATAAAATAAAAACTACTGAGGCTAGGGGCTGCAATTTGGTATGTTTGATGATTGGAGGGTGGATGATCAACATTACAATTCGCAGCCCTCTAGCCTCAGTAGTTTTTAAGATCTGAGGGCGGACAGAAAAAGTGCGGACAGAATAAAGTGCGGACGGACAGCCAAAGCCAACACAATAGTTTTCTTTTACAGAAAACTAAAAACGAAGTAGTGTTAATGCAAGAGGAGAATGGATTAGCTAAAAGTAGTCGTACCGCAGATTATGAAAGTACAGAAAAAGCTCAGTAACGAAAAAAAAAGGAAGAAAGGTTTACCCAAAACCGAACAAAACATTTATTTATCTCGTTATGTGCACGAGAATCCTCAATAGCTATTTCTATGGGCCCTAACACCCATTGTTCCCTTTCGGAGGCATTAGCATTCCCATCAAGGCAGTCACTGAAACAACCTTGTGTGTGTGTTTCAGCCGCCTGATCTTCTGCAACCACTAAGGAGGAGGAGGAGGAGGAGGAGGAGGAGGAGGCAGTTTCTATGTAAGGAAGATTAGGAGGAGAAGGAGGTGGTCATGGATGAGGTGATGAAATACAAGAGGTCGAGTTTCTACTGCAAGAGAAGGAGAGAGAGAGAGAGAGAGAGAGAGAGAGAGAGAGAGAGAGAGAGAGAGAGAAGGTCCCCCACCTTGCGTCAAAGCGTGACAAGAGGTTGGGGGTGGAGTGGTGGTGGGGGGGGGAGCGGGAACTGCCTCACTCAGCTACATCAATTAGAGGTGTCCGTCGCCGACGATGCCAATTCCCAGATCATTAACAGGTCTGCGTGTCACAGCGGTCATCCGAAACCATTTAAAACGGATTTCGTGATTTCTGCACCCGTGTAATATTGATTTCTCATAAGACTAAAACGTCTTTGATGTCTAGGAATCTCATCAAGTACACTACATCAAAGCCGGCTTGATTTCGAAGACTAAATGTAACATTTATGTAAATGAATTACATAGCTGCATGTATAAGTGAACGTTAACAGAATTTCGTCATCTTGGATCACACAACAAAGCCCAGTGTGCTTTCATGTATACAAAATCAGGACAAAGATGTAAAACATGGTCAAGGTTATTTTCGTTGTTAAATTTCGTTTTATTGCTACAAGTTCGTTCGGAAATAATGTGTCTGTAAAGTTGACACGGATTAATACAAGTGTATAAAAAAAAAAAAAAGAGATGATTCGTCATTTTCATTAATCTACAATTATAATAATATACGTTATTTTCAAACTGGACATTAGCCTGGTTACGTGCCTGAGGTGTATAATATCATTAGCACTTAATTTTACGGAATATAAGCTCAAAATTAATATTAATTACAAGAACTCATTATGTTGTCATGAAGAGCCTATCTTTTCCCCAAATTTCCGAAGGCAATTTCGGTAATGATCCCCTAATTAGAACATTTCTAAAAAGATGGAGCAGTGTTAGAATGCATCGTATCGGCTTCATCAAAAACTGAGGCTTAAAACAAAAGGAATAACCACGATAGGAAGTTTAACGACATCTGTTATGGCGTTCAAACTTGCATTTCTGCCCGTTAATTATGTATCAGTCTTTCTTTTAACTTGACTTTTGTTCTGTTTTCTTTTTTTCACATTTTTGCATTCGATTCCTTGGGGAATGTAAGCCGTTAATAACCTTTTCAAGAGTAACAGTAATTGTATAGGCTACTCTAACAATTTCTTACGAAAATTGAGAATTTTTTTATCAATCATCTACGTAAGCAAACAAATACAATTACAAGCAGCACTTAACATGTGTGTATCATTCATCGGGTAAGCTCCCATTTTTAGATGTTCAATATTTTCCACATTTACATGGACGTTCAAAATGATACAAACAAACTAATGCACCATAAATAACGTGTCTACGTTTAAAAACCTCGAACACAAGTAATGGAACTGACTGATTTGAAGAACAAGGGCGGTGGAGTCATTCTAACCCAATTAACCTTTGTAAATACAAACTAATTAATTGGCAATTACTTTGCGACTGAGCTTCTGAATATCCAATCACGCTTTCTTGATAAACTGTTAAATCTGCAATCCAATGAAGTCTCAGTAAATGGAAATAAGATGTTAGTTACTTAACTACAGCTACGGGATAAATTAATATCTAAGTGAGAGATCGGGTGATCCACCACGCGGAACGTGATGTTGTCATCAAGGAATTTGAGCTTGCTAAGAAACTGTCAAGGAAAACCTGCATGATAATAAGATGAAAAGACTTTTCTGCTCTCATTTTCCCCCACATTTACTTAATTATTATTCCTGGTCTGCCACTGTTCCTTCAAAACATATTCAGCATCGTTTTAGTTGTGTAACAGCACTTCTCCGAAATAAGGCACCTGAATCTTATTCTTCTGTGTATTTGTGTGTGTGTACTTTGTAAGTTATTTATTAATTTTATTTTTTGGTGCACGTCCTGACTGGCGCCTTAGACTACAAAAACTATAAGATATTCCATCATGAAACAGATCTCTAACTCTACCATTAAATATGCAATGTTTGCAAAGGACTCTTTTTAAATTTAATCTTGGCTCATTTTCGTGAAAAACCCCGACTGCTGAAATGGAAAAGAAAGTGAATACGTCACCAAGATTTTCATCAGCACTCAGATTAGGGTTCACGGAAAAGAAGTGTAAAGCAAGGACTCGTCAGAAAAATAAGGGGCAAAAAATGAAGAATCAAATCACTAAATACAATTCTTAAGGACCAAACCAATAAATTAGTCACTTCTATAAGCTGCTGCTAACGCATCCGAAGGTTTAATTATCGTGTCTGGTGACCTGACGAACATCAGGGCATCCAGTTTCTTAAAGGCAAGTTTCCAGAACACTAGCTGGTACTGTAATGTTTGAATGTTTGTTTCTTGTTATTTGCCATCATCAATGTAATTAGTGGCTCGACTATTTTAATCTACCAGGTGAAATTCCCATCTAATACTTATAATTAATCTACCCGCAATGTATTTATCATTCAAACTTGACTAAAACATAATTAACCTTTTCCAGAACTGCGATAATATATATCCCATTTCGGACGGCTTCGTTTCATTATTCAGTCATGCGATCATTCATAATATGCACTCATTCTTTCATCGCCCTCCCTCCGACTGATCCAAGACATTTCCTAAAAACTCTGTCGAAAGACTTTGCCAATTATATTTTGGAGGGACGCCCTGAGTGAATTAACATAATGGTACTTGGGAAGCTGAAGGCTACTCGTGTGAAATTGCTCCTTCTCGACCATAATCATTTTTCGGAATGGCTCGGTCTTGGCATCTCTGCAGGAGGCGGCCTTGAAGCGCTCTCAAGCTTTCGTACAAAGAGCGAGAGAGATGGCTGGTCCTAAATCGGTAATCAGACGTGCATGAATGCATACGTACAGATAGATAGACACACTATATCGATAGATATATCAAAAATAAACATTTCTAAATAAGTAGGAAGATATACATGCATATTTATAGAGATTTAAAAAGATATTTTAGCTTCAGCCATAATATCATTCATCTGTATAAAAGCTTACATTTACGTAGTCTGATTTTCGTAAACAAGAGTTTATTATTACATAAAGAAAATGAGAAGACCGCCAGGAGACTAAACACAAAAGGATAATACAAGATTCTCGTGCTTCATCCTACAGCTTCAGGCAGTCATATAATCAACTTTCTAAAAATACGCCATTGTTTTTAGGTGTGCATGCATAAACAAACACAAACACATTTACTTATATATTTATATATATATATATATATATATATATATATATATATATATATATATATATATATATATATATTATATATATATATATATATATTTTTTACAGACACACACACATATAATATGCATATATATGAATGTATCTATGTGTGTATGTATGTATGTACATATATTTTTTACATAAAACCGTTTCCCTTAACAAACGGTAGACCCAATAACAGAACGGACTATGGTCACTGCTAGATTCATTCTTAAATAGCTGAGTTGGGGATGAAACCCACGTGCGCGAAACTTCCACATCAATAGATCTTTTATACACCTACACAGAAGGCTCACCAGCAGCACATCAATAACCCCTACAAACAATACACCATCCATCTGTATTTTACAGCACACTCTCACTTCCTAGATGTAAAGGCCTCTCCCGGATTCGGACAGTGTGGAGTCAGACTAGAGTTTGAATCGGATGGTGTGGACTCGGGATCGGTCTAGGTTCTAATAATGATGTAATAACATAATTTTCGTTCCATCTATCTATCCTTTTCAGGGTCCTCCCCTCTTTGTTTCTCTTATCAACTTTAAAGTTTCACCAACCTATCATCCCTCATTCTTTCCACATAAGTCTTCTTCCTCTTCTTCTTTTAACGTGCTTTTATTTCCATTTGTATGGGGTAAGCACGATGCCTACTTTTGAAGGACTTTGATTTGGCTTTAGGGTAGACTTGTAGTCTCGATCGGCTGCCCTGCCTGTCATCGCTTAGACCCCGGTAGCTTATGTACATGTATTGCACCAGTCACCAGCGCCCTTCCTCAAGTGAACAATCTCAAAACAATGAACCACACATCCACCTACAACAACCATATTTCACATTTCAGTTCTTCTTAAACTACACAATACTGTGTGAAAAAAAAAATCATCTGCACGGCTTCCACTGACTTTCATTTCTACCCAACACTTCTATAGAGGAGAGATGGTTCAACAATCCCTTCAAGCAGTTCATCCTTGACTTCATGGACATTTAAAGTCCTTATCTTTCGTTTGTTCTGTGACTCACCTTTTGTCTCATAGTACCTGCACCTGAAATATTTACTTACATGTTCCTAAAAGAATCTGCCACTCTCATTTAATCCCCGTCCATAGTAATATCATCTTCCTGGGTTCCATTTACCCCCACAAGCTTTCTCTTGCTGATGTTTATTCTCATCTCTTGTAAGCATTTTTAATGTCTTTCACCCACCCACTCGTGTGTATACCCACCCATATATTATATACACACACACACACACACACATATATATATATTTGTTGGTGGATGTCTATCTGTTAGTCAGAAAATAAAAATCTGAGATTGTCTAAATTGATAAAAACGAAGTTTGTCCATAACTATTTTAAATAATGATTTTATTGGAATATATGTTCATTTACTTAGGCATACTCATAAAATGAATGTATATGAAACATTTTCAATAAAAAAAAAATAATGAAACCGCCACACACTATACTGAAAATTATGGATTTAACCCACATCCGTGCAAACACACGACATGCGATATAAACACTGAACGAAAATTTCGCAATCACAGTTCAGACAGAATCATATTTGCGAGCGAATAATTATTTTTCATTTCTCTGATTGGCGAGTGGCACTCCAGACGATGACCCTACGGAGGTGGCACTCAACGAGGCTCTCTATTTGTCCTGCTAAGACAAGGATCCTCGTTGCATTAAGGCCGTAATTAGATATCAGTCTCGAGATGGTCGCCAGCTATCTCTCTCTCTCTCTCGCTCTCTGAGGAGCTAATCTCAAGAAGAGAAAAGCAATACCTCCCGACATTTTCGTTACAAGTCTCGTGCTTTCGCCGAGTTCGAGGGATGTTCGCCTGTGCTCTGAGCAGTTTCGACCGTGTTCAGAGTATTTTCTTCCCCGAATTATGCATTTTCGCTTCTTTTAGCTCATGTTGTCATATTTTTCAGCTTCGTTTTAACGAGTTTCCGTTCCTGAGTTTTTTTTTTCTGTTTTCTTCCCCGTTCCAGGTATTCTTTCAACCCGCTGAGTCCTGCTTTTTGTCTTCCTAATCCTATGTATTTGGGCTACTTTCGTAAGAGCTGTAAACTCCCTTCGGAAAGTTTCAAAACATGGGTTTCATTTAATTGGAAATTCCGGTAAATGGATGCGTACCCCCGCCTGTGTAGTGTTCATCCTCTTCTACTGCGTTAACCAATCAAGAGTGCATTTACCCAGTACATGACTGTTTATCTCAGCGATGCAAGTAAACCAGGGGCTAGTAGGTTCACTTAACGCAAGTATGTTTACTCATCGTCGATATCGCAATTGCTTTATGTACGTTTACACCATGACGTGTATACTGCAACAATGACGTTTAATCGTCACATGTAAATTTACACACAGCGTTAGCGTCAAATTTATTTTCACGTGGAACAGACGCGCTGATCGCCCCAAAATACCTTAGATTGTTATATTAGATCAACTATCAAAACAATCAACAGGTATATGCGTATGGAAAAGAGAGAGAGAGAGAGAGAGAGAGAGAGAGAGAGAGAGAGAGAGAGAGAGAGAGAGAGAGAGAGAGAGAGAGAGAGAGAGAGTTCAAAAACGAATAGCTCCACTTTTCCGAAGTTTATAAGAAAAATCGCATACGTATCCGCCCATCCATTCACATCAAAAGTTATTCTGACTCCGCCAAGAATTCCCTTTCCTGAAAACTCTTCAATTTCAAAGTAAAGAATCAAGAGGCCTTATACCAGGGCTTTTATGATAATTAAGATCCGGAACTTTTCCCCTTTTATGTGATTTTTTTTCTCCCTTCTGGATATTTAGCAACGACGTCTGTGGGTCATATCTTTCGCTTCTCCTGACAGCTAACGTCTCAAGTCTACGAAATCTGCCAGTACTTATTACCATACGAATGGTGGTCATATTTAATCTCCTTCCTTGAGGGTGGTCAGATTTTTGTTTGTTTTCTTTTTTCCAGCTTTATTAGTTTGCATTCCATGCATATATTTTAATCAAATATGTTGAACTGCTTGAGTCAGACAAATACAGGATATTTAAATTTTGCTATCAATACGCTCTCTTGACCTAGGAATAATTTGTGAGATTTTGGTGAAAATTGTGGACACTACCTATTCTTTAATGATCGAAAATAAAAACAAACCTATTCTTTAATGATCCAAGATAAGGACAAAAATATTGCAAAGCGGAGGCTCACGGTGGAAGGCCGGTGCTCGAGAAAAAGAACCGCCGATTTTCTTGTAGAATCTACGTACTTTATGAATGACAAACCACCGATCAACTGTCAACAGCATATGACTGGAGTCAGTTGGTATTGGCAGCGTTGATCTGAACCGAGTACGTCTTCCATTTTAAGACTTTTACACTATATAATTTAGTTTAAATTTACGGATAACAGTATGATGCTGCAATAAATATAAAATGAAGCGAATTTGCATACATCTTTATAACATATCTGAAAAATATATGAATGTCCCCCATCCAAAACTTCATCTTTCACCAGTGCCTCGACTCCTCCATCTTGTTAAGGATTTTGGATCTCCATTTTAGATTATCCAAACGTTTTTCCTTCCTCTTTGTGTCTGGAATAAGCACGTTTGCCATTCCCTTCTGTTCTTGCCTAAATGCATCAAATGGATGTAATTAATTGCAGTCAGAGGCAGAGCAGTCCTCTGGCATATAACAATTCTCCCGCTTGGCACAACCAAATAGCCAGATTTTATTTGCTGAGGAATCTCTTCTTTTCCACACTTTAAAACTCGCTGGCCGTAAAAGAAAATTTCTCTTTAACTTCTCGTAATTGTAAGGACAACGCGTCTTACTAAAGGGGATATACTGTGGAAGGAATAAAAAAATAACGCAGTCATTCAAGAACATCTGTGAATGGAGTTTTGAGGCTAGTACAAAACAGACTCTGAACCCTGTTCTAATGTCAGATTACAAAAACTAATGAGAAAAACTCTTACCGTTCTACATTACGATTTCAAATATATCCTAATTACATTATCCTATAAAAACTTGATGATTTTACTACCCACGTTAATTTTGAAAGCTAAGGGAAAATGTTATAGCAACAAGGTACGTGTGAAGAATTACATTTATCTCAGTGAGGAAGTGGTTTTGTACTGGAAACTACGGATGACCGCATAGATTCAGGTGCTCCTGGATACGGCCGTTCTCCTTTACAAAGAGAAGTGCTCCCCACCAAGTAACCGCAGAAAGTACCCATCACATTGAGAAGATAAACATTAAAATAATCAGATATGGCACCTTCAATATATATATAAAAATAATTTCGTATCATATGACATGTTTAACCTCTAACTGACGGAACGTTAGTGGTGGGAAGTAACCTCTTGAACCAGTGAGTGATGACACGTGTTTGCTTTCAAATTAAAATAAAACTAAACTTATATCAAACTGACTGATTTTCTGTCATAAGTGTTTTTAATGAAATATGAGGTTTTTCTCATCAAGTCTTCCCCTGATACACAGTTAAACCACACTTCAGAAAGTTATTCAAAAAGAAAGCACAAAAAATATATACAAAATTACCGAAAGCAGTCACAATAAAGATTCCGATATCGATAAAATATTGAACGTAACGCCACATCAACCATTAAAAAGACATGGACGATTACTTCACGCACAGAGATCAGTGAACAATAAATCACTAACTACAAAATTCCCGTCTGTAAAAAAATAACAAAATAAAAGGCTTGGAATATCCTCCATCATACAATATAGCAGCTACAAATGGTATGCAATATCTTTCTGCCGTCGCCTGATGTTATTTCCAAGGGTTATTTACAAAGTTGCTATAAATGTGGCTATTTTAATAATGAACTTTAAATATCCGTTAATAAAGACCAATGCGTTTGCCCCTTACACGTACACACACACAACACACACACACACACATGCACGCGCGCGCGAACACTTAGAGACTCACATGGACGTCATTGCAATCTCTCTATCATGCAGAATGATTAAAATCTATTGACCCAAATATATTTTTATATTGGCAAAAGATATTTCCTCCCGGGAGCCTGAAACGCAATATCAGCTGAACAGGAAATCATTGCCTTCCTTACGAAGAGTATTTTTAACTTCCAACATTACAGAGAACATTTCCTGAGAAAATAAATAAACTGATAAATCCCTTCTAAAAATAAAAATAAATATTTCAAAGCCGTGAAAAAAATTTCCGTTATTATACTAATAGACACTTCCAATACTCCCAGATATCAACTTTATTTTGTATTACCATAACCAATAACGAATGCAGATGCATATAAAGAACGAAGGAATAAAGTAGTAATTATCTCTTTCTGTCTTTTCTCGTAACTTGTCATGTGCCTCAAATTATTTATCTAATTGAAATTAACGCATTCACATGCTACAAAGGCCTAATCACCAATAAATAAGGATAATACAAAATTTAGATAAGCTTTTTAGTTTGCTGAAAGGAAAACTATTGTGCCGACTTTGTCTGTGCTTACTTTTTTCTGTCCACACCTTTCCTGTCCACCCTCAGATCTCAGACCACTGAGGCTAGAGGGCTGCAAATTGGTATGTTGATCATCCACCCTCCAATCATCAAACTTACCAAACTGTAGCCCTCTAGCCTCACTAATTTTTATTTTACCCAAGGTTAAAGTTAGCCATAATCGTGCTTCTGGCAACGCAACAACACAGGCCACCACGGCCGGCTTCGAGTTTTATGGGCCGCGGCTCATACAGCATTATACCAAGACCACCGAAAGAAAGATCTGTTTTCGGTGGCCTTGATTATACGCTGTACAGAAAACTCGACTGCGCCAAAGAAACTTCGGCGTATTTTTTGTTTTATGTTTAAGACCAACGGGTATTGTTCGTGCAAACTTTCCGTTATGCATTTCATAAAATGGATGAGTTGGTAAGCCTCACGTGCCCATGCCACCACTATCCTATCCTTGGCGTTCTCATTCCTCGTCTCGTGAACATTGATCCAGACCCTACCCAGCTCTGTACCCAGCCATATACGTGAGAGTATATTATAACGCAAATATCAAATTAAGGCTTTATGAGATCAAGCACCTTTATCTGGATGTACAACTCTATTCAGATAATTGTTCAGATAGCTGAGTTGGTTTCAAGGGGCACGGTCGACATATTCGTGGCCATGATGGCATGTTTCATCAGATTTTTAGCGATGAAGTTATTTAATTTTTATTGTTTATTTTATCCACAGTAAGAAGAAAGATGAATGATTATGAAAAAGTAAGACTGCTCATTTGGTGGATGGCTGAAGCCCGGTTGATCACATTTTTATAATAATAATAATAATAATAATAATAATAATAATAATAATAATAATAATAATAATAATAATAATAATAATAAATGGTGGATGGCTGAAGCCCGGTTGATCACATTTTTATTTTATAATAATAATAATAATAATAATAATAATAATAATAATAATAATAATAATAATAATCAGATAAACATTAAATTTCGCCAACACAACAGAAGACTTGTATTTATTAACTGAATCATTTTATATCAGTAATAATGATAATATTAACAATAAGAAGAAGAACAATGATACAACAAGAAAGTAACAATCATTATAAAAGCACAATTCTTGATATAATGAACCAGGAAAAAGGGTAGGGAAAGGTCAAAATTGCGGCTAAGAAAACCGCAGCACACAAAACCTGGGGACTTTCCTTCAATCTACCCGTTGTGTCGCAGAGTGCTGGACTCCAGCTATCTTTGGGAGAAAGATCATTTTCCGAGGAGGCACGACTTTTGGGGAAAGTTCGTGCTCGGCCGGATGAGGATTTCCAAGCAGTTTCCGTAAAAGCCAGGCAGGAATTCCTATAGATAGCGTCGTCTGAAGAACAGTCATCCCTCGTTTTCATGTTAGTATGTGGGTGGACATGCGCATTTTATACATAAGACATACTAATTTCATTTCAGTATTTACTCATTTCCTTAACAAAGGTGGCTCCCGGGAAATGAGCAGATGAGGATCACTGCCACATACACACGTTAACAACTGATTCCTACTGTAGGCGAAACCCTGGTGTGTAATACTTCCACAACATTAACAGCTTAAAACACTCACACTGACGTCTCATCAACAGCACACTAAAACCCCTTTCATTCACTGCGCTATTCACTCCTGTCTTCAAAAAAACTGTTCGTATTTATGCATATATGTATGAGTATATACACACACACACATATATATATATATATATATATATATATATGTATATATATGTATATATATATATATATATATATATATATATATATATATATATATATATATATATATATTCATTCACTATGCTATTCACATCTGTCTTCAAAAAACTGTACGTATTTATGCATATATGTATGAGTATATATATATATACACACACATATATACACTTATATACAGTATAAGTATATATACATACATACATGATATATATATATATGTATATTTATACATACATGATATATATATATATATATATATATATATATATATATACATATATATATATATATATATATATATATATATATATATATATATATATATACACAGCATCCTAAGTAGGTAGTAAAAATTTCATAGGAAGCGGCCATGAGAGATCAAGGAGGCAGTTATCAAACCCAAGAGGAAACCCGACGGTAGACTCTCTCTCTTCCTCCTCCTCACGCAGGGGAATTAATATTTCATTAAACCGCAAATAAGAGGGAGCCACCGCAAAGGCATTTGCAAGAAAAAGGGATTAGCATAAAATCCAGTTAATTAGCGACCTACTTTACGAGTCGTTAATAAAACCTGCATTTTCAGGTAAAGTGAAATGGCGAAATGGTGAAAAATATGGAATTAATTTACAAGGGCAAATAAATGCCACCCCATGCGTCACCATTTGCTTGTACATTCACGCACATATCGAGAGAGAGAGAGAGAGAGAGAGAGAGAGAGAGAGAGAGAGAGAGAGAGAGAGAGAGAGAGAGAGAGAGAGAGAGAGAGATGGTTTTAAAATGCGAGTGATTTGCATAAATCGAGAGATCTTTCCACTGCTTTACTGACGTCACTTTCGTTAACGGAATGCCCTTAGTGATAAATATACCCTTGATGCAGAATTGATTAAAAACTGGAAAATTTTAACAGATCGAGTATACCTTTTCCCAATAAAAAAAAAAAAAATAGGTAATACTGAGGATTTTTTAATCCGATAAAACAAGACGGTAGACATTTTAATTTCAATACAGATACACTATTTCACTTTGATATTTTACATTATTCTGGAGGTTTTGAGAATATTTAACTTGATGACTGACATTGTAACGGTAGAAATATTGCACTGAAAGCAAAAAAAAAAAAAAAAAAAAAATAAAAAAATAAATAGATAGATGAATAAAATTCGTATAATATCAAAAATTCTGTCAGTCATTCGGAAATCAATATCTTTTATAGTAGCCAGCTAACATATATAAAATTACGATTTTAAATTTTATAAATGTTTTAAAATAAATTAGTTACAACCTTTGTAAACATATCTCCAAAGCAAAACCACTGAAAATTTTGTAACGCTGTAAAGCATTCTCAAAACAAAAGTTGAAGGGCGCGCTCTTAGCCCGACACCCCCTTATCGTGAGCGGAATTTATGACCCAAATTTGTTTATTTAGTTTCGCCCTCTTGACTACCCCAACAAGAGATCCCGCAACCCACTTATCCGTCCCCATGCCCAAATTGGGTATAATTTCGGGCATAATCTCCACCCTCGTCACTAGGTTATCATTAGCCGGGAGGGATTGTGTGTACCAGTGTAAGTTGGGAGACGAAGGGATATTTTGTTGTTTTATTTTCATTAGTATTTTTATCATTTTTTGCTATTCATTCATTCATTCATTCATTCGAATTTCATGTACATTTCCGACATTTTTATTTATGTTTCCTCGAGGTTGTATTATTCCTATTCTACTAAAATAATAATAAAAATAATAATAATAATAATAATAATAATAATAATAATAATAATAATAAGAAGAAGAAGAAGAAGAAGAAGAAGAAGAAGAAGAAGACCCACTGAGTGAAATTTTTGTTTCTAATTTCCTCTTATAACAAGCATATTTTTACTGACGA
>NC_089764.1:21137612-21140112 GCF_040412425.1 Macrobrachium rosenbergii | reverse complement strand
CTCCAAATAAACTACATTGCTAAACCTAAAAATTGAATATAATTTAACGAACTTAAAAGATGATAAGGCAAGACTACATAAAAAAAAAATATGAATAAGAACATATAATGAAAAGAATAATGATTAAAACTCCACCAGAAATAAGACTTAATAAAAAAAAAAAACAAGAAAAAAAGCAAGACTGGAGTGACATCTCAACCGCAAAGATTTCCCCGCTCGACGCTAACCAGACCAGCCGATCTTCATGAAAGAACCCATGCCCACATCTCTTGACTCATTCCTTAATTAGGCTGTTAAGGGTCGTATCTACAGCGATCGTTGTCATCTCCGAGAGATCACGCATCAAGGGGGTGTTTGTATTTCGCCGATGAAGTATGGATAACATCAAACCTCATTACTCTCTCACCTCGAGCTCTGATTAAGGACTTGTATTTTTTTTTTTTTTTCAGCAAAAAGGAGGCACCGAGTCTTTCTAAGTACCTGCAGGTGGCGACGAATGATTTTCTTATAGCTTGCGTGTGACTGTATGTAGTGAAATGATGTTTTAATAAATATGTCAATAAATATAAATATAAATGACACTGAATACGTACATATATAAACTGAGTTTTTAAACACGTATGCTTATTCATTTCTACGTAAGTTATTATTTGCTTGAATATGGATATGCATAAAATATGCCATTACAGGTATATATTACTATAAATACACACAAAAATTTTGAAAAATCCTTTTTTAAAAATTTTATTCTTTTATAACTAACTTCCTTCCATTTCCAAAAAACGATTGTGCATATGTGAAACAAAAAAGATTTTGCGTATGTGTGACTGTGCAGAGAGAGAGAGAGAGAGAGAGAGAGAGAGAGAGAGAGAGAGAGAGAGAGAGAGAGAGAGAGTACTCTTCTGGCAACTAATTAAACCGAGCTTATCTGACTTTGTTTATTTTTCTGTCGCACCAAGCTGAGTTTC
Source organism: Macrobrachium rosenbergii (assembly GCF_040412425.1). Lineage (NCBI taxonomy): Eukaryota > Metazoa > Arthropoda > Malacostraca > Decapoda > Palaemonidae > Macrobrachium > Macrobrachium rosenbergii. The sequence continues at coordinate 21,139,144 of NC_089764.1, read as the reverse complement.
TTGAACTTTGCTGAATGTTTTGAAGAGGCAAATAGAGTTTATAAAAAAGAAAAGCGAAATTATAATCTCCAATTTTTAACACACCAAAAATATTCCCCCTTCTTTGACTGACAAAATCACAATTTAACTTTGCATCCCTTACAATAACTATTTTGTCATTATTAAGTGATATATGAATTATTGGCCAACCAAAAACATAACGCTAAACCGTCTTACCGTGTTGTTCTTCCTGATAGTTGTCGACAAATATTCGTCCATTTATTATAGGTAAGATATCAGGTACCCTTTCTCACTCACCATGAATATTTTAGCTTTAATTTATATTTTAAGTGGACTTTTTCCCCATATGGAAAAAAATATTAGGCAATAAAATACTTTTTCCAAAAGGCTGTATACATGAATACTGAAAAAAAAAATTACAACCCAGTCGACATGATTCTGTTGCCCTCTAAGGTTTCAGCAAAGTAGATATTCAAACCCTTAAATAAGCACTTGAGTCTAGATACTTGCCTCTTGTCAGTCAGTGTACCTACATAGAGCAATCAGGTACTTACGGTTACGATGAGATCTAAATAGATGCATTCAAGGCAATCCAGACAAAAGATTACATGATTCAAGAAATGTTCAAATAGATTTTAACATTATGTTTAACTTGTGAATAAAATTTGACAATCAAGGTGAAGTTGAAAGGTACAAGCTTGAAGTTATTCATAAATTCTCAAACGAATGGCATCGGAATTACCGAAAATGTTTTTAGCGAGTGTAGGCCCACCTTGTCTGGTGTTCCCAAGGGTAGTGTTCTAGAGCTTTTGATGTTTTTTAGTCTAGAAATGAAAATAGTACAATATGTAAATGGCGGTATTTTAGTTACAGCTATCAACTCGCCACAGAGGCAAAATGAACTTGTTGCTAATCTTAAAAGATATCTAAAATGAGTATGCGACTATTCCTAACAGATCAATAATAGCTCCGTGGGTGCTGTAGTAAGGTATGAGGCTCACCTCTGGCAAAATAATGGTCCATACTGACTGGTCTTCGTCATATCCAGCTCTTGTTTACTGATCTGTTTTGCATAGGTAACACTGTACTGAATGCTTCTGAGTACCTGATGATGATTATTGCAGCCTGTGCCTCAGTTTTCTTTTACTCCCCTATAAAACATATAATTTAAAGCCGCTAGAAAATCAGTCATCATTCATAAGGCTTCCTACATCAACAGAGATGATGGAGTACCTGCCACTCCTTCAGCTGTTTTGCTCTACCATCAGTAGAGTTTTCTTCCTGTGTGAATGTCAGCAACTTCACAGGATCTTTGTCTCTTGGACAAGGAGTGGTTTTTTCCATTTTACCAACATTGGTTGTTATAATTTAGATAGTGGCCGTAAGATATGATGTCCATTCCTCTTATTCTCGGGGTATCGTACAGGATCCTTAAGATATAGAATGTGATGTACATTGTATCCTCAATCTGCTGAGTGGCTAAGTGTCATCTCATCCATTTACAGAGGTCTTTAATATTCAGTGATCGATGC
>NC_089764.1:21127612-21135112 GCF_040412425.1 Macrobrachium rosenbergii | reverse complement strand
TTTCGTTCATCCCGTCTTATCATTAATTTCTCGCACATCCTCGCAAACACACATCACAAACACTTACACTGGCGTATATATATATCCATACATACGTACATACATACATACATACACACACTATATATATGTGTGTGTGTGTATGTACATATACGCACAAATATACATAACTGCACATACACACCTATATATATAAATATATATGCATATATAATATATGTAATGTATATATATATATATATATATATATATATATATATATATATATATATATATATATATATATATCCGAATTTCCACTCAAATTCAAAACTTCTCCCCAAAAGAAAACGAAATTGGGATTATTATACCTAAAGCTTTCGAGTGTGTAACGCGTTATGGATGTGGATAAAGCGTTAGCTTATCATATTCTAGCCTTCAATATTATGATTACATAATTTTTGCATAGAGTGAACCCTCTAAGCTCTGTAGAAAAAAAAACTACATTCACAATTCTACAGAAATATAACTGCTATCATCCATCACCTCTGGCCTTCAAGGTCAATTTAAGTATATCTTAGTTTAACCAGACCAAGCTGGTTACCTGGCCCTGAAGGCGATTTATTTTACGTGGTTAAAAACCAACTGGGACCTACAGCTTATTATTGGAATCCGAACCACATTATGACGAGAAATGAATTTCTATCACCAGAAATAAATTCCTCTAATTCTTCATTAGCCGGTCGGAGAGTCGAACGCTGGAACCTATCTGTAATGCATAAAAGGATTATCTTAACAAAACGTGTGAACTATAAATACTATTCATCGGATGCCGAGGAGCGTAAAAACTTGGACAATTCTCTCCACAGAAGCCATCACTCTAAAACTGAATAAGGTCTCACTTATTTGCACCAGAGTGGCTCTTTACAAGAGCACTCGAAGTATATTTAACAGGCTTCACTATTGGTGTGACATAAGGATCCCTCAGCTGCCTTACACAAGTACCTCCTAAATAGGTTTACAAAGAATTTTATTTTACAGAATCAAGGCACGTTATTGTCACACCAAAGGATCTCAGTTGAAGTCCCATCAGCTCTGGACATTTTTCAATTCCTCAATCTTTCATAGCACCTCTTGCGTCACATACAGTCACATCAATAGGCATTTTCATGTTACATTAACCCCTACCACTATCGGATCGTTCACAGCTGCCTCTCTCCTGTCCCCTGCTCATAAAAACTCTTCAGAATACTTCAATAATAAGGGACAGTTAAGATTCTGTCTCTATATGCGCATATTTTATTTTTGAGATCCATTTGTTCATTAACCTTTACCCTCACGCGTGGAGATTACCTTCCATCGGCTGCTGGGCAGAGGATCACCATAAGCAGCTCAAGTTCAACATATAATTTTTATATATATATATATATATATATATATATATATATATATATATATATATATATATATATATATATATATATATATATATATATATATATATATATATATTAAATTCCTGAACAGGGGTTATGGTCCCAGAGAAAAAAAACAACACACTAATCACTGCCTACACAACTTTTATTGATAAATCGTTGATGAACCTTGTGTGCAGGAAACTTCACATCAATCGCTACATACGCTTACGCAGAAGACTCATCAACAGAGCATCGAACCCACCTACAGCCTTATCGATTCCTAGATATTAACGCCCTTCCTTTCCAATACCTCTTTCACTGCATTCATTATCATCCTCCTCGTAACATTACTGATTTATAACATCTTTTCATGTATACATCATCTTCCTTCATTCTTTTCCACATAACCAAACCATCTCAGAACTCTCTGATCTATCTTTACACCTGTGTTAATATTTCTTTCATTTGTTTTTTTAGTTTTCTGTGAAGGAAAACTATTGTGCCGGTTTTGTCTGTCCGTTCGCACTTTATTCTGTCCGCACACTTTCTGTCCGCCCTCAGATCTTAAAAACTACTAAGGCTAGAGGGATGCAAATTGGTATGTTGATCATCCACCCTCCAATCATCAAACATACCAAATTGTAGCTCTCTAGCCTCAGTGGTTTTTTAAAATTTTATTTGAGGTTAAAGTTAGCCACAATCGTGCTTCTCGTTAAGATATAGGATAGGCCACCACCGGGCCGTGGTTAAAGTTTCATGGGCCGCGGCTCATCCAGCATTATACCGAGACCACCGAAAGATAGATCTATTTTCGGTGTTCTTGATTTTACAATGTAACGGCTGTACAGAAAACTTGATTGCGCCGAAGAAACTTAGCCGCATTTTTTACTTATCAATAATTATTTCATAATAATATCGAGAATTGAGTTCTTTCTTTCGTAACATTTTTTGCTTACTTTCGCTCACGTTTAATTTAAAACATTTACATAAAACGTCTTGTAGTCTCGTACATGTCTCTGTCGGATCAATTACACCGCAGAAACAACCGATGACTGTCTTGTCACAGTGGTGGGGAGAGTCTGTAAGACAAGAACCCAGCGTTTCGTCTCTATCTAAGAGAGAGAGAGAGAGGAGGGAGAGAGAGAGCACAACGTTCTTTTCATTCACTTGTGAATGATAAGGCACCCACTAATTGCATTCCAGCCATCAGATGCCAGAACTGGCTTGTCGCTTAAACTGCGACAGAGAAAATAATTTCAGAATATCGGAGCGATTAAGATGTCAGATGGAATTTTGTTATTTACTAATAACCAGTTTCTTTAAAAGAAGTCTTCATGAATCGTGAAGCCTCAAAAGTCTACTGCTTAACTGTTCCTGATACTCTGCCCTGGGCCTAAACGCCCCTTCCGGCCTTCAGAGTTGGATTTGGAATTTTGGAAAGGACCAGTCTTTTTATTTTTTCTGGGAGAAGGCTGATGATTTATGCCACACTGAAGGACCGCCTGATCGAGGTAATGGTGTTGCTGACCGCTGAACCTTGAGAGATCGAGCAGCCAAAGATGAGAAATTCTGGTGAATTAGTTTGATTGGAAGAAAGATTTCGGCTTGATGAATTAAACGGCGAAAACGGAGTCGTTGTCACGCAGAAATATAACGCCAATAACTTAATGATGTCACATACACACGAAAGACACTTAATCAATGTGGAGGTACAGACAGGAGATAGTTAGGTAGATTACAAGAACTGGAAAAGATATACTAAAAAAAAAAATCTTCAGGAAACAGTAATATGCAAGACTGTGGAATCTCATCGGATAAAGAAATATATAACAGAAAAGTGAAAACCAAAAATATGTTGCTGCAATATATACATATATAGATTAAGACCCAAGGAGGTAGAATTACACTGGCTTGCAAATAAGAGAAAGGATGGTACACGTTAAAATAAGGTTTTGTTTGCTAAATCTGCTCATAATCGAGCGTTTAATAACACAAGAAACAAAAGATGGCTGTTTAAAAGAAGAGAAAACTCTTGCTAATCCTTATATATAAACATACATTATATATATAAATATATATATTATATAATATATTATATATAAATATATACATTATATATATATATATATATATATATATATATATATATATATATATATATATGTATATGTATATGTGTATATAGATATATATATATGTCCGTGTGTTTGACAGAGAGAGAGAGAGAGAGAGAGAGAGAGAGAGTCAACATGTTCTAATACCGATGCGGGTCGTTAAATAGAGGTTGCATTTGACAACATCGAATGTTGACGTTTCCCAAGTAAGGTCAAGTAGCTAAAATGACATACATGGCATAGCAGAACTGGATATTTCTTTACATCTTTATGCATAAAAGAAATCGAGAAAGAAAGAGTGATAAAATAGGATCAAGCATAACTCCATTTGATAGATTTTGAAAGTGTACCATTTCTTTTAGAAGAATGAGGCACGTCGCCTGTCCTAATATATATATATATATATATATATATATATATATATATATATATATATATATATATATATATATATATATATATATATATATATATATATAATATATATATATAAATATATTTATATATATTCAATATCATTAAGCTACAAACATCTTTTAATATTCCTCTACCACCGGAAATAATATATTTTGATATATGTTACCCGAGGGGGATGTTCTTTTAGTCGTGGGCTCGAACCACGGAAGACAAGAACTCAGGACTACAGTGACGCGCATTAAAACCACACGGCCATCAAGTGAAGTATATACATATACGTACATATACACACACATACACACACACACACACATATATATATATATATATATATATATATATATATATATATATATATATATATATATATAATTTAGAATTAGTACAAAAAATAAAATGTTTACATACCACATGTAGGATGTTACTAAAACAACTCAAGGTTTAGCAAAATCTTAAATTTTGAGTTTTCAAATGTTATTATGGGTTACGTATTAGTACGCCTGACTCTATGCCTTATCACAGCCAGGTTCTTTAAATCGTAAAGCCAACAATCGAATCATGCAGGAATCATAGCGCGAATAAAATAGTCACGAATCCTAGAGAAAAAAGATGGATGCATCTGGCACCTTCAAGACAATACCACAAATAAAGGGGCACTCTGTTAACTTGAGTAAAATAAGGTAATTAAATGAATGCTTTAGCCACCTGGAGAAGAAATATAATAATACAACGCTACAACAGACGAGGTTCCCTAAAAATGGCCACTGGTTTTTGTAAGGGGTTTTGACCCAATATCAGTGGCACCGATCTTGGACTTATCAACAACCCGAGTGATACCGAGCATATTGGGGAATGTGACCTCATAAAGAGTGTACGTGAATGCACGTAGACATGTATAAATGTTTACTTTAAGATGAGCAAACAGATCGCTGGGTTGACGGCAATATCTTGGTAATTCTGAACGATCTGTCCATACAAGCCCGTCCGGTTATTCAGTTAATGATTATCAAACAGAGCTTGACGTAAGTCAAACATGCCCTACGTGAATTTTGCTTGACGGCTGACCTTTAATGTATATGTAAGTCAAGTGGGAGAGTCAAATCCTATGGCTACATGAAGGCTTACTTCTCCCAGCTAAGATACTTGTGTAACTAATCGTTCTGTTTTATGGTATATGGAAATTTGTTGGTGGTGGGTACAATTGCAAAGAATTCGTTAGGAAAAATAATTAGATGTTATAATACAAAGTTTTTTTAACTGATTTCTATTATTAAAACACTTATGTAATACGGTCAAATTAATGTATGAGGATAAATATGTATATGGGTTTTTCAACCGTGTCTGGTTTATTGACAATTTTTTTTTTTACCTAAAACCTTTGCGATAACATTAAAAACTCTAATCAATGCATAAACTTTCCTTAAATGTTTACTCAACTTTGACACCCTTTCTCTGCATCGCATAAGCATTTTAACAGAAGTTTCTTGATAACTTTTTGTGCAATTTGTATGTGTACGCTCACTGAGGGTTCCGAAAGGAAATCAGAAGTTATTTGTATATGCGTATTTGCAAATAAGTGTAAGCGTGTATTTATCTAATACGTAAGATAACACTCCACCGATTGTTTTAGTTGCTTTTTCTTCAGACCAGGCTTTTTCTACACGTGTGTGTTTTTGCTCATCCCAGGCAACGAGACGGCGCTGAATATTCTAGCATATACGTGTGAGCGCTAGCGGCAGTATATTCATAAGATGGGGCGCAAGGGTGCCCTAACATTAATCATTCTTTTCCCGGGGCATCGTTAATTTTCATCATTTATATCACCTCAGTGGGAAAGCTATCAGACCGCCACCCCGCAACCTCATCCCCCTACCAAGTCACCTCATAAATTGGATGCTTTGGCAACGATTCTTGAGATTCTTCTGACACTCAAGTAGGCTGGAGGGTGAAATGAATGCGAGTTTTCTTATAGGCATTCCTCGCGGAGAGTCTTCTTTGCCTTCGCCGTTATAGGCGGAACTGACGTGAAAAATCTGGGAGTTTAAGCCTTGCAGTTTTCCATTTTGACATAATTAGCTCTTTCGGGTTTAGTGCAATATATATTCATAAGTTTGTAAGGTAACTCTTCAGCAAACCACATGAAGCATTAAGTTGGTCCTACCAGTGTTTCTATACTGCAAACCAATTTTGATTTAATAAATAATAAATCTCTTAATACTTAAACTATAAGCACTTTCTTTATTTTTCTTTCGCTTTCGAGTGTATGACAGGCAGTCAACAATTCTGAATTACCCTATCTATTTCACTGCCATATCCTTGACTATACATCATATTTCCTGACACATGAACCTGTTAAGGTCCATTTAACAGACATTTCCTTGTGTCTGTGCGATTTGTACCGATAACGATGAACTGTTGACGTTCGAGATTGTCTTTTATCTCCGTAACGTCATTTTCAAATAATCTGAAAATGACGACAAATTTATTCACTCCATTTTTAAAGGGACGAAAAAGCAATGAAACGTAAACAAATAAAAAAATTAAAAAATACTGAGATACAAGAAAATATAACGACTGAGTGACCCAAAGAAAAATCGAAGACAAAATGAAATACAAGCGATTTCTTTAAGGAATTCCAAAGCAAATCGAACCTCGAAATATAACGAACAAACAAAAAAATCTCAAACAGGAATAACAGAGAAAAATGTGGAAAAGAACGGAAGAGGGAGAAATGAAAAAGAAAAAAAAGAAAGAGAGAAAAAGGACCAGAGTAGTCGAAAGATCCTCCCTGAGGCCCAATTCATCAAGCAATGGAATGAGGCCTCAATGTTGACATTGCTTACGACATCCCCCCCCCCCCCACCCCTTCCCCAAGGTCCCATGACCTATACCTGCCTCCCTCATTATCCATTCGTTACAATGTCAAGACAGGTCCTCGGGGACCGGCGAACAAAGGTATAACCTGCTTCTTTTAATTGCTAGTTCCGTATGAAGACTACTCAGGATATTTCCCAGGGGGTATTGTGATGGCAGCGACGAGGAGCTGGAGGACGGGAGAGTAGAATGGACGCAGATAATGGACGTGGCGGCTGGCACTCAACCGCGAGGTGTTGTGCATGCTTCGTATGGCCATGGCTCTCGCGAAGAGGGAGGGGAAACGGCAGATGGCTCCGCTCTTACCTTTTCTTTCCTTACCCTCTGTTATTCAGTGGCGCTGTGCGGGTTTATCTATGGACGGTGGAATTGGTATAACGATTTAAACAAGTAAACAATGCGCCGAAGAAAGTTTTCTGTACAGCCGCTACAGCGTGTGATTCAGGCCACCGAAAATAGATCTATCGTCCGGTGGTCTCGGTATAAAGTTGTATGAACCTAGGCCTATGTCCTGTATCGTTGCCAGACGCACCATTGTGGCTAACTTTAACCTTAAATAAAATAAAAACTACTGAGGCTTGAGGGCTGCAATTTGGTATGTTTGATGATTGCAGCCCATAGCCTCAGTAGTTTTTAAGATCTGAGGACGGACAGAAAAAGTGCGGACGGACAGACAAAGCCGGCACGATAGTTTTCTT
>NC_089764.1:21120112-21122612 GCF_040412425.1 Macrobrachium rosenbergii | reverse complement strand
AATCGCAATGCAGTGACGCTCTAAATTATGATGCAGGATGATCATTTGATGGATTTTGTGCACAAACATTTACTTTACTATCGAACTCAACTAGAAATAGTTGGCGGAACCTTCTGTGGCACTTAATAAATGTAGCATCAATGTTAAAATTAAATATCATATTCAGCTCACCACGAACTATCATTTGTCCTACAGAGAGGAAATTTCCCAGAAATATAATAAAAACAAGTATAAAATGCGCCGAAGTTTCTTCGGCGCAGTCGAGTTTTCTACACAGCCGCTACAGCGTATAATCAAGACCACCGAAAACAGAAATATCTTTCGGTGGTCTCGGTATAATACTGTATGAGCCGCGTCCCATGAAAATTTAACCACGGCCCGGTGGTGGCCTGTCCTATATAGTTGCCAGAAGCACCATTATGGCTAACTTTAACCTTAAATGAAATAAAAGCTCCTAAGGCTAGAGGGCTGCAATTTGGTATGTTTGATGACTGGAGGGTGGATGATCAACATACCAATTTGCAGCCTTCTAGCCCTGGTAGTTTTTACGATCTGAGGGCGGACAGAAAAAATGCGGACAGACAAAGCCGGCATATTAGTTTTCTTTTACAGAAAACTAACAAATCCCCATGAAATGATTTTGAAGTGTGACGCCTGGCCATATAAAAAAGCCTATTAAAAATCCTCACGTACCCATAGGTCCTAGTCTCATTAATCAAGACCACGACTCAAATTTTTGGAATGGAGAAGTTTATTAAAAATCTCACCGACTGCCACCAAACCTCATCACAGTATTATTGGTACACGGGAAAGTTCTAAAATCTTCTTAGCCCTTGTATGGTTGGGTAGTTGCACGGCACCCATACCACCTAACCATGTAATATTGAGAATTTTTGGCGCAAAAACGAAAATATCCATTTGCAAATGGAGAAAATAATCCATTTGCAAATGGAGAACAATAACTGAGAATGGGATATAAATAAAATAGACATGAAAATGGGATATATTATGTAACAGCCATGGAGGTTTTCCAGCATGCGACATTCAAGGATAGCTTGAAAGAATAAGAAACGAGAATGGGATATAAATAAAATAGACATGAAAATGGGATAAAGTTAAATACACAGCCATGGGAGGTTTTCCAGCATCTAAAATAACAAATAAATACAATGAAAGAAAAAAACACTCATTAAAATGAAATAAAATTAAACACATTCAAGAATTAAAATTGACCAGTAGGCTAAGAGCAAGAGTCAAGAGTCATCAAGGCAAATACAAAGATAGTTACAGAAGCATTTGTGGGTACAAGTTTTTCTTGGGGTATATAATGTTTCAAGAAAATAAAATGCCTGATGATGAATTATGACTGATATACTGGTCTATATATATATATATATATATATATATATATATATATATATATATATATATATATATATATATATATATATATATATTATACACCACTTTATGGTTCAGCAGGTTTCTAAATTATCGGAACTGGAATGACTTTGGATCAAAGGAGGAAATTCAAACCTTAAACTAATTTATTATACCTTCACGATGACATAATTTAAATAAATATTAGCTGCAGCAGTAAACAAGTCTTAAGGACCACACTAATTTTGCTCTTCACGCCATCTATTTATCTATCTATCAACATTATACACACATGTTACAAAAACACATTACACACACACACAATCATAATAAATAAATGACAATGCAACAATACAAATATATATATAATCACAATATTAATACGTATATATCAAGAAGGATGAATGTGATCAGACGAACTCCTATGAAGACACCAGCAGCCACCAACTGCTCAACTGGAACACAGTCATCAACACAGATGAATTACAGGAGAAACGTCGAAAACAACGTCTGCTGTTATAAGTCTAATTTCTATGATTTAGCTGTCCCACCATCCTTTGATGAGGCCAACAGGTATTAACATCTAAATGACCACGGAAGAAAGGTCAAAGCAATTCACGCGACAGACGTCAACTTTCCTTCAAAGAAAATAAAAAAAGTAAGGAGGCAACAACCCACCAAGGGAACAATCGGCAAACGATTGTCCCATCAGAAGTACTAAACCTCACAATATATATAATACATATATCAGCAGATTTCTGGTTACGTACTTTGGATCGAATTCAAACCTTCATTACTAATTTTGCTCTTAATATTTAAAAAGATATCAATACAGCATTACATAAAAACACGTAACTGAGTAAAAAAAAAATGCGACGACCTAATTAATAAGGCAACATAAATATTTTATAATGAAAAATTATAAAAATGTTACTCCACCGGCAAGAAATAAATTTCTAAACTGCACTCGAGCCACTAATTAAATATTTTTTTTTTTAATTCACGCACATGCAAACAAATAAATCCACAAACAAATTTAGAGAGACAGAGAAATACACAGAATTTAATTTCCAGTTAATAAAACAAAAAATAAAAATCTTTATTATATAATATATATATA
>NC_089764.1:21067612-21115112 GCF_040412425.1 Macrobrachium rosenbergii | reverse complement strand
TATCAATAGCCCGACTGAGGGAACACTTTCGTCCTATGCCTCAGCTTTATTGACTTCATTGTGAGTAGTTCTTCACTGGATGGGTGGGTAGAGCTCTCGGCTAGCACGCTGTTGGCCCAGCGTTCGACTCTCCGACCGCCCCTTGAAGAATTAGAGGAATTTATTTTTGGTGACAGAAATTCATTTCTCGTTATAATGTGGTTCGGATTCCACAATAAGCTGCAGGTCCCGTTGCTAGGTAACCAGTTGGTTCTTAGCCATGTAAAATAAATCTAATCCATCGGGCCGGCCCTAGGAGAGCTGGTAATCAGCTCAGTGGTCTGCTTAAACTAAGGTACACTTAACTTTAATTTCATTGTGGGTGGCAACGGTACTGAATTCAAATGAGCAACAGGGTCTTGCCTCCCTTAGAATACAATGTAATTTATTGGTTTTTGTTGTCTAGTGATCAAAAGTCCTTCAAAAGAAGGCATCGATCTTTATCATACAAAAATGGGAACGTTAAAAGACGAAAGAACAATTGATCTTTATCTGAACAAGTAGACAATTAATTACCGTGCAATATTCTTTATTTACTAGCGCTTTTAGCATTTATAATACAACACCATATACAATTCTACGTAACCTACATCCCGAGTCGCCGATTTCAACATCATTTACGGATATCTATTCTGGTAATGATAACAAACTGGGCCAAGGCCACCAGTCTCAGTTCGCCTGGGTTGGCCGAATGCATTCACTGGTCTAGGTCGGAAAGTGCACAAATCTCCTGTGTCCTCAAGGCATAGCATATTATTATTTATCAGTGGTTCTCAAACTATTGTGAGTAATTTTATTTGAAAGTTTTTATGTGTGTGTGTCTGTGTGTGTGTGTACTTATCATTAAACTTTGTTTTTTTTTTATTTGTGTCTCACTCAATAATATGTACTTGCTTGATACTTACGCCAAACCTGGAATTTGAAAGATTCACAAGTCCATTTTACATTCATATAACTCGCGTAATTTTTTTCTTTCACCACTTTATTCTCTCATAAGAAAACTAGTGAGATATATACAGTGGTAAATGTTAAAGCTTTTTTTGTATTTTGACTATATTCCACAAGCAAAAGAACATTTGGTAGCATATATTAAAGGCCAAAGCGTATGCTGAGAGTAATCATAATTATAGCCTACGTGTGGGGATGATATAACAATAGGATTTGGTGACCCCTTCGCGGTCCCCTGAGACGCCTTTGCGGTCCCCCTGAGACGCATTTGCGGTCGCCCTGAGACGCCTGTGCGGTCCCCCTGAGACGCCTTTGCGGTCGCCCTGAGACGCCTTTGCGGTCCCCCTGAGACGCATTTGTGGTCGCCCTGAGACGCCTTTGCGGTCCCCCTGAGACGCATCTGCGGTCCCCCTGAGACGCATTTGCTGTCCCCCTGAGACGCATTTGCGGTCCCCCCTGAGATGCATTTGCGGTCGCCCTGAGACGCCTTTGCGATCACCCTGAGACGCCTTTGCGGTCGCCCTGAGGCGCATTTGCGGTCGCCCTGAGACGCTTTTGCGGCCCCCCCTGAGACGCATTTGCGGTCCCTCTGAGGTGCCTTTGCGGTCCCCCTGAGACGCATTTGCAGTTCCTCTGAGACGCCGTTGCGGGCCCCTCTGAGACGCATTTGCGGTCCCTCTGGGGCGCCTTTGCGGTCCCCCTGAGACGCATTTGCGGTTCCTCTGAGACGCCTTTGCGGCCGCCCTGAGACGCATTTGCACTCCCCCTGAGACGCCTTTGTGGCCCCCCCGAGACGCATTTGCGGCCCCCCTGAGACGCATTTGCAGTCCCCCCGAGACGCCTTTGCGGCTCCCAGTTTGAGAACCACTGTTATATATAATAACACAGTTGATATATATAAGACCATTGTACCGCAAAGAGATAGCTGGATATTGTATGTTCTAGCGCTGTTCCCACAAGACAGTGTTGTCATGCAAGGCGGGTGATTCTCAGCCTCTCTCTCTCTCTCTCTCTCTCCTTTCCTCAACAGGTAGGTGCAATGAACGGGAACCTTTACCTGCCAGCCTCGTTACTTACTTCCTCTGCCCGAACCCCTAACACCTCGCGCTGCCATATCAAGTTTCCTGGTCCTCTCCTTATCCGAGAATTATATGGGTTCCTGAATCTCTCTTCAAAAGCCGAGCTCTTGAACAACGAGATCAAGTGACTTAACTTCCAGTCTGCTACAAAAAGTACCGAGCACTGTCCTTCAAGCAAGTTGCAGCATGGTAGAAAATTATATCACAGGAAAATATTCATTGTTTTAACTTTCCCATTTCAGAGCAAAATTTAATGTCGAAATCTGGAGCATCTAAAACTTAGTTCCAGACTATATTTACGATCACATTGTTTTATAATACTGTTGGTAAGCCGATTTATTTTCAATTAGAGAAATCGTGCACTTAAACGGAATTGCAAAAATGTGCCTATCTGCAAACGTACCATTTTTCAGTTTTAATTCGTGCCAACATTTCATGGTTTTCCTTGGTCTACCGTATATTTACGATCACATTTTTTTTTATAATACTGTTGGTATGCGGATTTATTTTCAATTAGAGAAATCGTGCACTTAAACGGAATTGCAAAAATGTGCCTATCTGCAAATGCATCATTTTCAAGTCTTAATTCGTGCCAACATTTCACGGTTTTCCTTGGTCTAACGTAACGACATTATTATTATCAGGCCGAACGAAACAGAGAGGAAGAATAAGACTGACAAGGTATTCCAGTTAACCATCGAACGTAGAAAGAATATCTGCAGACGGATATCAAATAACCATTAGAGAAGGATAAATGTCACATACGAATGTGAAACCTTGTCACTTATGTCTCGATAATTAGCCTAATTACGAGCCAGATTCTATAGACAAAGTTTCCTCGAGTGTGGAATTTGTCCGCTTTTGAAAGAAAGCTTCCGGCTGAAGAGAATAGATATTGCGAGGTGGGAATTTTGAGCCAAAAAATTTTCCCTAACATATGTTTAACTGTATTGTTTATAGGTGTTGTATATATGTGTGTGTGTATATATATATATATATATATATATATATATATATATATATATATATATATATATATATATATACAAATGTATCTATTTACAGATATGTATATATATCCATATATAAATATATATATATATATATATATATATATATATATATATATATATATATATATATATATATATGTATGTATATATATATACAATATATATATATAGGGGTGACTTCTGTATACTGACAAATATTCAGCCACAAATATCGTTTAATACTGAATTCACTATACCTCAGGAATAACTGTCATCGAAGTGGAATTGTTATTAATAAGTACTTCAGCACGAGCCAAGCCCTGACTTAAAAACAACGATAGACAGTCTTGCAAAGAACAATCCTGGAAACATTATTTTTATAAAGTATAATTTGGAGTAGTACAACCGTAAAAATGTTCTTGGTTTAATATTTAAAACTCGAAATTACATTTTTTCCGATGCGGTTGGGCCACAAGTTTCAGCTTAATTACCAAACCACATATTTATTTTAAAAAATGCACCAGTTGGCCATTAGTTTTCATCATAAGCAAGTTTATTAATTAACAAGCCATTTTTCAACTGTAAAATCTTTCTAATAAAAAAAGAATTCCGTTTGAAGTCTAAATCCTTTTCACGTATTCAAGCAATAAAAAAAAGTTTATGATAAATTTTGGATAATGGTACACATAGTCAAGCTTAACTGAAATTTATTGTGATAATTATACATACATGATAATACAGATGGATGTATTCAACAATATATGTTCATTCAATTATTGGTACTCGTTCATTCTTAGTAATAATCATCATCTCAGTAACTAAGCATGCATGATAATTCAGATGGACATATTCAGCAAATTTTCTTCATTCAGTTATATCTACATGCCCATTTTGAACAACAACAACAACAATAATAATAATAATAATAATAATAATAATAATAATAATAATAATCATCATCATCATCATCATTATTATCCTTTCAAGCGAACAATTAGCTAGCGCACCATTACAAGATTATAATAACGTTAAATGGTCTAGAAAAAATCACAAGAAATAAAAAAAGTATTCCTGCAATATTTCAGAAAAAAATCACAATAACAAAAATTATTCCTGCAATATTTCATGGCAAATTTCCGGAATGACGAAACTTCAGTCTGACATTTACGTTTATGCTGATCTTCCAAGACGGCGTCCTGTGTGTAATATTAAATTTAATAGTCTGAGTTCCAATAAAGCGTTTTAACAGGTTTCGTAATTGAAAGATGATTGCTTTCGCCGACGAGGTCAAATCCAAAGATCGTATTATGCTGCAGGATTCCAAGGACAACGGCTGAGAATATCACAGATTAGGAGATTTACTGGAAGGATATTATAAGGTTAGAAGATTGGCTGCCTATTGGAAACTATACAAGTTAAATGACCGTTCAATGTGTACTTTGGTGAAAGACACGTGTTTTAAAACAGTTAAATGTTACGAAAGACAACCACCATATTCGATACTGAAAACCGCGATTTCTTTTCAATACTAACATACATTCGATACTGAAAACCACGATTATTTTCAACACTAAAACATTCGATACTGAAAACCGCGATTATTTTCAATGCTAAAACATTCGATACAGAAAACCACGATTCCTTTTCAATGCTAAAACATTCGATACTGAAAACCGCGATTTCTTTTCAATACTAAAACATTCGATACTGAAAACCGCGATTTCTTTTCAATACTAAAACATTCGATACTGAAAACCGCGATTTCTTTTCAATACTAAAACATTCGATACTGAAAACCGCGATTTCTTTTCAATACTAAAACATTCGATACTGAAAACCGCGATTTCTTTTCAATACTAAAACATTCGATACTGAAAACCGCGATTTCTTTTCAATACTAAAACATTCGATACTGAAAACGATTTCTTTTCAATACTAAAACATTCGATACTGAAAACCGCGATTTCTTTTCAATACTAAAAACCTGAAAACCGCGATTTCTTTTCAATACTAAAACATTCGATACTGAAAACCGCGATTTCTTTTCAATATTTTGAAAACCGCGATTTCTTTTCAATACTAAAACATTCGATACTGAAAAACCGCGATTTCTTTTCAATACAAAACATTCGATACTGAAAACCGCGATTATTTTCAATACTAAAACATTCGATACTGAAAACGATAAAACATTCGATACTGAAAACCGCGATTTCTTTTCAATACTAAAACATTCGATACTGAAAACCGCGATTATTTTCAATACTAAAACATTCGATACTGAAAACCGCGATTTCTTTTCAATACTAAAACATTCGATACTGAAAACCGCGATTTCTTTTCAATACTAAAACATTCGATACTGAAAACCGCGATTTCTTTTCAATATTAAAACATTCGATACTGAAAACCGCGATTATTTTCAATACTAAAACATTCGATACTGAAAACCGCGATTATTTTCAATTCTACAACATTTGATACAGAAAACCGCGATTCCTTTTCAATACTAAAACATTCGATACTGAAAACCGCGATTATTTTCAATACTAAAACATTCGATACTGAAAACCGCGATTTCTTTTCAATACTAAAACATTTACTTCCCCACAGAGTATAAAAATCAACAAGGTGTAAATTCCCAGCGGGTGCGAGCTCTTATAAGTGCCTTATAAATTAAACAGAAATTCCACAGAAATGATCTCTACGCTGTGCGTTTGGAACGGATGAGCAAAAGTTGCGTGATTGCATGACGGGTGAATGTAGTTGTTTTAGGAACATTTTCAAAAGTTCCTGTAGTGACAACAAATATTTACTGATATACAGAGTACGGCTCGCCGGTGCACTGCAGTAACACTAACTGTGGGGAGTTGAATGTGTGGGGGGGATTTATCCTGAAATGTATTGGGATTGAATCTGTTTCATCAAGAGCCCTTCTAACCACTGCTGCAAAAGACTCAAAGCCTTGTGATCCTCGATATATTTTTTTCATAGTTGTCGGAATGACACAGAGACACACGGTGTCTTGGAGGAAATGCGTGCACACCAGATGCAACTCTGCCAACCTTGTTTTCATTGTAATTTTCAAAGACAGATGTCGCTACAATAATTAGCGGAAATAGACTTTTCTAGGGAAAAAAGTATACCTTAGTTTAATCAGACCACTGAGCTGATCAACAGCTCTCCTTGGGCTGGCCCGAAGGATTAGATTTATTTTACGTGGCTAAGAACCAACTGGTTATCTAGCAACGGGACCTACAGCTTATTGTGGAATCCGAACCACATTATAACGAGAAATGAATTTCTATCACCAGAAATAAATTTATCTAATTCTTCATTGGCCGGTCGGAGAGTCGAACGCGGGCTCAGCAGAGTGCTAGCCGAGAACGATACCAACCCCTTCAATGAGGAACGCACATTTCCAGGGAAATCGTTATATCTCACCCCCATAAAAAAAAAAAAAAAAGGAAAAAATCCGCCGAGGTTTCTTCGGCGCAATCGAGTTTTCAGTACAGCCACGGCCCGGTAGTGGCCTGCGTTGTTGGTACCTAAAACGGTGCCAGAAGTACGATTGTGGGTAGCTTTTACCTTAAATAAAATAAAAACTACTGAGCTACAGGGCTGCTATTTGGTATGTTTGATAACTGGAGGGTGGACGATCAACATACGAATTTGCAGCCCTCTAGCCTCAGTAGCTTTTAAGATCTAAAGGAAGACTGATGGACAAAGCCGGCACAATAGTTTTCTTTTGCAGAAAACTAAAAATAAAACTTAAACGATTAGTTAAAGTTCTTTGAGGTTATCGCTTTATCCCTTAACGTTATACGATTTAATTTTATGCAATATAAATGAATCTAACAATGCCTCATAATGTACTTAAATTGATTCCCCCATAGCCTGGACTAAGATTGTGTTTTAGAAGGGATGATAAGAATGTAACATCTTAACATACCGTTTGGGCGATTAGTATGGCTTCATTCGAATGAAAGTTTCAATCACTAGTTGTACAAGCAGAGTTTCAAGTGTGCTACCAGTTTCCTAGTAAGTTTCGGATTTATTCCCATGAGTTTGGCCAACTGGTTAAATGAATTTCATATATACTGTTTTTTAAGTTACAAATTTCGCGAGCAAAGTCTTCTAGTTTGAGCGGAATTCTGATTACAGTATCATTATTATTGTAACTCTGCTGGAACTTTTGGATCTTGCCTTACGATTTCCTTCAAGTTGCACTGCAACAAAATTATTAAAGTTCATTATACTTATCTGGACTAGTTTTTTTTTGCAATGTGGAATAACTTTTAGTTATGAAAGTAAACTGTATGGCTTGGCGGGCCTTTATATTAGGTTGGGACTGGAGTTATCAATAAACATCTGTAAAGATATTCCCTGATAAAATTTTGCTGTTATTTTAAATCTTTACAAGTTTTATCTTCCGAGGGTTACTGCTAACAATAGCTTCACGAAATGTTAAAACATTTATCAATATGGAGGAAAAATTCTTTTCCTCTTGTTTCGTACAGGTGAAGTTTATTCTTAGATGGACGACAGCTAGCGCAAATTCAGCGGTTCCTGTATATCCACCAATGGAGCTGTCGGAAACTCCTAAAAACATATGGCTTCCATTCTGCAATCAGACAGGCGTAACTGCGGTGATCACCAATCATTGGAATATCGATCCCGCCATTCATCAACCCCTGGATCTTTTCCTAAGCAAAACGATCTGCGTAGTCAAGACTTTGTCGAAAATCTGTTTCCTTTCTTGACCCTTCGACAGTAAGAAGTCAATCGTGTCTTAGTATATTCGAAGAAAGGGAGTTTCCCATTCAGTAATCGTATTTCTCGAACTCCTTCAGAGAGGAACCAAACCTGATGATCCATATCCAGATTCTTCCCCATAAGGACGGGGTAGTGCAGTGGTACCTTAAGGGTATTACTAGAGGGTGCGTGCCACGCCCTTAGACCCCTAGCTGCATCCACGTTTTAGCCTCTAATTTGACCTCCATTTCCTCTGCTGTTCAACCTCGCCAGCTATTACTTCTTAGTGCAACTGAGGGCGGTTTCTCCCAGTTCCACCTTTAGATCCTTGCATCTCGTTATTTTCTGGATCTCTTCATCTTGCTGTCCAATCACTCCAACTCCTCTTTTCACTGTCTTAGGTGCCGAATGGTTGAAAGTTTCCCAGTGCTTGACTGGACAACTTAAGTTCCATAAAATCACAGAATCAAAATTTCCACAAAATCAAAATATCCAGGTTCTTACGATGGTGAAACCTTACAAAATGGTCTAATTGCTTTTTCTAGTTCACAATTTAGAGTCGCCTGGACACTCACATGCAGAATCGACAATAAGGTCATGTTTACCTACGGGAAACGCCTCCACCCCTCTTAGTTTTTAAGTCGGAAACGACTTTTTACGATAGGATAAAATTCTCGGGGTTACTTTGTTAACAAGATTTTTTTTCTGGTCTTTTCCTGTACACAGGAAACTTCAACAGTATTATTCGAGGTTAGAATTTCACTGGGTTACATTACACGCGTTAATTGTTGATACGAGGACGTATAAATTTGCCTAAAATTACCTGGAATTGCCTAAAATTTGCGTAAAATCCCCTAGAGACATTTCATTTGTATTCATCTTACAGAGAGCGAGTAAAAGACAATTTGTTGTCGACAATTTGACGTGGCAATCCAGCAATGGCGATAATGCTGTAGCTTCTAATGATCTGCAGGAAATGTGAGCAATTTCCCAGACGAAATTCAGTATCAAGTATTATTTAGTTTTGTTTGGTAAGCGAGCGACGGCACCTGATGCAGAATTTATATCTATGTTGATTAAATAACGTTACGGTAGTAATTCATTTAACAAGTTAATTTGCCGGAACTGTATATCTAATAAGTAATTTCATTTCTGATTTATCATGCAGTTTTGGAAAGTGGGACAAGAAAAAGTTTAACTGAACACCTTTCTTAGTTATTTTTATGGGCAACCTTATTGTGAGACTTTACTATAAATAAGATACCTGAAAACGCACGTGAGAATTTATTATAAATAAGATACCTGAAAACGCATGTGAAAGTCGACACACCAAAACTCAGCCGAATTTAATAGTATATTGCAAATGTAATATTACTACTAAACTCATTTTCTCAAGAGTTGCTAATTTAAATCGAACAGTTTATTTCGCGTCTTTCTCGATTCGGACGTAATGTTGTTTCGCTTCATCAGGAAGCTGTTTCCAGAATAGCCAAGACCGATAGCTTACATATCCGTACGGGTGGAGAAAGAGGAGCAAAGTCGACAAAGGGCTGATGAGAAACGAAAGGGGCGTGTCCTCTCTCCGAATAAGCGTCATGAGTGCCGAAATAAAAGGTTCCAAAGAGCAAACTGAAATGAACGCCGCCGTGAGAAGACATGGCCTGATAAAGGTGGAAGAAAGATATACCCGGAAAAGACTGGACTTAGGAAATCATTTGGAAGGCTTGACTGTAACGTCTGCATCTCCTGCGGACCAAAGATCATTTCCTTAGAAGGATATGTCCGCTTCTTCATGGCGAGAGGATTTTGTGATTACGTAGGGTTCGTCTTATGAAAGGGGGAAGGACAGAGGAAGGGGGGGAGTGAAAGGTGGAGGTATTGAGGCCAAAGAAATTCACTTCTTTTATTACTTTCTTTCATTTGGATATGCGGTTGCAATTCTATTAAATGTCATTATGGGATTAGGTAATAATAAATATCATAATAATGAGAGTTTAAAGAATAATAACCACAGGGTTTGGTAAATCTATGAAATAAAAGCCTACTTCAGTTTTCAGGTATGACAGATGCTGACAGAAATGGACGGGTCGTTGAAATAAAAAAATATATAGTTTGTGACATTATTTTGTTAAATAATCTTTCTTTTTTTCAGGAACACACAGAGAGAGAGAGAGAGAGAGAGAGAGAGAGAGAGAGAGAGAGAGAGAGTATGATATAATCCTTATTGTAGAATCTCTCGTCCGAAAAACGAAAACAATCAAATCTCGAGAGTTTCAACCATTCACATTTAAATAAGTTATTTCTGATTGAAAAAATGGTCAGAACTCTTAATAATGTAATAATACCGATAAGCCACTGTTTTGCCCCTGCGCTGGCGGAGGGGATTGGCAGACTTACAGAAAAAAGAATGAACATTATTCCCAGCCCCGAATTAATAACCTTAACACTGTAATGATCATGATTTCACCATGTAAAATACAAGAACCATCCCATGTTTACATTTGACCTCCACGTTACTGCGTTGCACAAATGCATCGAACAGCAGCATGAAAATTAAGTAATTAAACGCATCTTTATTTCTTTTCGTATCTATTAAATCGTATTATATATAATGAAAACATTCTCTGTACGAAGCCAATAAAAAAACAGTTCATTAAACACGAAAATGAAGGAAATAAAAAAATACTATTAAATCGCATATATATAATGAAAACATTCTCTGTACGAAGCCAATAAAAAAACAGTTAATGAAACACGAAAATGAACGAAATAAAAAAAAACTATTAAGTCGCATATATAAAATGAAAACATTCTCTGTACGAAGCCAATAAAAAAATAGTTCATGAAACACGAAAATGAACGAAATAGAAAAAAAAAATCTATTAAATCGCATATAATTTATAAAATGAAAACATTCTCTGTACGAAGCCAATAAAAAATAGTTCATGAAACACGAAAATGAACGAAATAAAAAAGCTATTAAATCGTTATATATATATATATATATATATATATATATATATATATATATATATATATATATATATATAAAATATATATATATATATATATATATATATATATATATATATATATATATATATATATATATATATATATATATATATATATATATATATATAAAATGAAAACAGTCTCTGTACGAAGCCAATAAAAAAAATGGTCCACGAAACTCGAAAATGAACGAAATAAAAAAAAAACTTTAAAAAATGAAAAGATACAGGCAAACCATTTCATATTATCCAGTAAAGTGTCGTTGCTGGGATAATGGGTTTAATTTGCATTTGGTGGAAATTAGCTCTCTCTTCCCAACAAAAATATGCGCACAAATTACACGGGACGGAGTTACCTTCGACCTGTTGCTTCCGAAGGGAAGGGGCCAAGGGCACACTCGGGGTAATGTCACCTACCGAACCCCCAAAACCGCCTCAACAAGGGAGGTTGGCCGGAGCATTAAAGTGAGCATAGTGAAATACACTATCATAGGAATGAACCAATATTTTTCATGAGAAATACAGATTAAGTTAATGTTGCCGAAGGAATGAAACTAAGTATATGTTACCAGTAACAGATGAATAACTGCTTAACGATTACAGGCTGAATAGAATCGTTTGAGATTCAGCGTAATTAACAAAGGTTCTTTAAATTTCTACGGATCGTAAAATTGACCTTACTTTATCCATTTTGTCCAATCACTTGTAGATAAACAATCGGAAAAATCCACACTGTTGGTTCCCCCGTAAAATAAGAATAAAGCACAGCGCGACAGTAAATAAACCAAGATACTACGAAAAACGTTAGACCCGTGGTATATATTTCGCAGGTGAACAATGTTATTTCCACATTGGCAAGCAAGTATATTCACAGAATTGATTCCTATAATCAGTTTTTCGGTTCACTTAGTTTCAGTTAACTTATTTCTTCATTTAACTTATTTTTTGCCCACTTTCCTTACCAGTGCAAACATGATAAGCTTAGATAAATAGTTTTTGCCTGCATACATTTTTTGCCCACTTTCCTTGGTAGTGCCAAACATGATCTTCTTCTTCTTCTTTTAACGTGCTTTATTCCCATTTTTGTATGGGGTAAGCACGATGCCTTCTTTTGAAGGACTTTTGATTTGGCTTTGGGGTAGACCGTAGTCTCGATCGGCTGCCCTGCCTGACATCGCTTAGACCCCGGTAGCGTATGTTACATGTATCATACCAGACCCAACGCCCTTTCTCCCAGCAGCGAGAAGTTGTTGCGCGGGTAGGTCGAGAGTTCGAGACGTGTGAGATAAGCTTAGATAAATAGTTTTTGCTTGCATTATGCACTGCCGGCGAGCATCTAGTGTGAGTCAGCGAAGTGGACCAGTTTGAGGATGTTTTTCAAATGCTATTATATTCACCCCTGATTCCAAATTTAGAAGATGAAATTGAAGCTTATAAGAAATAGAACTTAGAGAGCTGAAAGATGAAGCTCTTATGAAGCTCCTTTCCCTTCTATTTTCATCGTTTTCCAATCGACTAATTTTTGCCCTGAATGAACTGGAATAAATATAAAACTATACCATAGCTCCTTCTGATATACTCACAATTTTCATCTCAACACCTCACGATCCTCTGAAAAGCGCTCGGTAGCAACTGCCTTGAAATACAGAATAAAACTTATACATTTTGTTTCTATCCAGAATATCATAAGGTCACCATCATTTATGCAAAAGCTTGATTCAGTCCACAGTTAATATGTAAAAGTTTCCAAGTTAATTAAGTTCGAGGTGAATTCATTCGCAAGTAGTTAATTAAATGTTACGTTATAACGTGCTTTGTTTGTAATGACGGGGGCTTGGTAAGGGAGGATGAGGACCGACCTTGGTTACTGATTATTAAGCAATTTTCATTACGTTCCTTCTCATATGTTTATGGTTTGGCTTTGTGTCATATCCCTACACAACATATTATCTGGGGACTTTATTTCCCCTACTTGTCTTATTTTCTTCATTTTTCTCATTCTTTTAATGTTATAGCTATAGTTATTTATCTGTTATTATCATTATGAAATAGGAAGATTGTTTTCTTATTGAACTGAAGTTATGTATTATATATAAACAAAGGTGAAAGGTGAAAAAAAAAAACTGGTATATAAGAGACCTTCTTTTTTTTTTTTTTTTTTTCTCTCGCGGTTCCTTCGAAAAGTTAATATTTTGTCTGGATCTAGGGTGGGGAGAGGTGCTTGTATTTCAGTTTTCCGTGCATATGCTGGGTGTAAAGTTATCAGGTCACGCCCAGTTCACAGACGCTCTAGGTCTTTTGTGTTTTGTACATATGTATACACACGAATATCAACATATGTACACACACGTATATATATATACATGTATGTATTATATAATATAATATATATATTATACAATATATATATATATATATATATATATATATATATATATATATATATATATATATATATAATAGAACCTTCTCTCGTCTTTGTAATGACTCTTTTGTTCTCGTTTTTATTAACATATATTACACTTTTAAGATTGATGCGTTGATGTTATACAGCCCTTACATACTCTTCCTATCATATGAGACCAAAAAACAAAAAAACAAAAAAAAGTTAAAACTCGCTGGGAAATTTGTTTAACTTTCTGCAAAATTCTCTTCCCTCGGTCTTCTCCGGCGAGGAAGCGATCTCTTCTCACTAAACACTTAAGCATCTTGATAAAGTCTATTAATGATATCCGCTTTCTCCATTCCCCCCGTACGGAGTTTCATAAAATTGGAGGTCATTAATTTGAGTCTATCAAAGTTTTCGTTTTAACACCACTTTCTAGTTCGCAAGAGAGCCCGGCAATAATTTCTGAGGGATTTGCGAAAAACGGATAAAGCATTGTAAAGCAGAGGAGATAGAGAGACAGACAGAGAAATGAAAAGAGCAAACAAAGTAGAGACTGATGTTACATAGATATATATTGAATTTTTCAAGCTCACTCTTTTTAGTTTTGATATTTAATATTTATGATCTTTTCATGTGTTTAGTTCTTGGGTGGACGACTTGATTTACAAATCAACCAGAAAAACGTATCATCTTCTCCAACCTTACAATTGTGTATGGTCAGATTTCAAAAATTTACTTTTGCACTATCACTATTTTATTCATGCACCTTACACTGACTAAGCCCTTCCATTTCAGTTATACTCCACTTCAAAAACACAACACATAGTATGAAATACTTTTATCCCACTCTTTTTCACAGACTTATGGACAAAACAAACTCCATCCTCTCATTCCGCTGCCCCAGACAAATTCAATTTGTCTTTCCTATTCTTAAACTTATTACCCTTAACTTTCGTGTCACTAAATAAATAAAAAAAAAACTATCAACGTTTTCTTCTTAAAAAAAATCAGTTGTCATTAATTTCTTCTTTTCCACATTAAGGGAGTTAACGTAAATATAAGAGTTTCACTTATTCAATTTTGCAATATCAAGTAATCTAGTATTAAGTGTATTAGTTTTAAGGAATTAATATGTAAGGACGTATTTTTAAGGCAGTTTATGGAAAGCTTTGTTTTGGTTTCGTTAGTTTGCGCCTCCTCCCCGCTCGTTAAAGTGTTTGAACTATCGTATTAACGATTGTGGTCTTTTGTTTACCTTTTCTTGAGAGTGGTGCGACTCCCGTGTGGTGACGATTGAAGGACGGTGTTTTGTCTGAACAGTTCGGGCCGTACTTTGCTTCCTGAAACATCTGCAGTTGGCGTTTAGTGGATTACCTTGAAACCAGAAATTGTTTTTGAAGCTGCCCTTCGCAGGTACAGTTCTGTCACCTGCGACGTCTTGTGTCCTGTAGCTGTCGCAGCTGTCTTTGTCACCTGCGACTTTGTCGTGCTGCCACCTTGGTGGATATCCTTGTCCAAGGAGTTGGGTGCCGTCGCTTTTTCCCGGTACTCCCGGAGTTTTGAGCAGCTTTCTATGATAATTTCAAGGACGCCCTTATAAGCTGCAGTTGAAGGAGCAATCTGGCTCGTGAGGTGGCAAGTAGGGGAGAAAAGCACCAGGTAGGAGTCTGTTTTTGTGTTGGCTGGCAAGCTCGCCACCAGCTTCCCCCTCATCTGTGGTTACCTGTGTGTTCGTCCCTCTCCTGTTAGCTGAGTCCAGTTGTGTTGAGAACACGGCTCCCTTAAGGCGATAAGTTTATTTTGGATCACGGCTTTTCGTCTCTGAGTGAGGAGGTTTGAACTGTGTAATTATAATTCTATTTTACTATCTTTAAGTTTATATATATATACGTATATCGTTACGATAATTCTATATTTAGTATTGGTCGGTGTGTGTTTAGATTGTAATTTGTAGGTAGGAATTTAAGTGTTTTCTCTCTTTTCGACCTTTTCCTTCTTTCCTCCATTATTAGATATAGGTATTTATTGGTATTAAGTTTGGGTCTGGCCAACCTCTGAAAAACACATTATTTTTGTCAGTTTTTTTTTTATTTGTGCATCTCTTCTTTTATTATCATTTCTGTCTAGGGTTTAGCTCTTTAGCTGTTAGGTTATCCCACGGGATAAATTAAGGACTAGTGTGAGTCCTAGGTACTTGCAAAATTGACTTGGTGTTTTTTTTTGCTTGTTAATAAATATTATTGAGTTTTCCCGAGTGTTTTCGTTTTCCATTGACCATTGTCTGCCAGTTACCTGTGTACATCACTGAGCATACCTAAAGTTTAATTAGAGTGCACAAAAGACCTGCACCACGGCCTTATGTCCGAATACCAGCTCGAAGGGAGCTACACCTGTTGAGGCATTAGGATGATTCCTCATAGCAAAGAGGGCAAATGGGAGTGCCTTATCCCATTCATTACCATGTTCATAACAATGTTTCTTCAGAATGGATTTGAGTGTCTGGTGAAACCTCTCCACCACTCCTTGACTCTCCGGATGATAAGGTACGCTGGTAATGTGCTGAATGGCCAGTTCAGCACATTTACTCCCTAAATACCTTACTCGTGAAATTGTACCACAATCGGTCTGAATAACCTGAGGGAGACCATACCTGGAAAAGAAATCCATTAATTTTTCAAAACTATTTTAGAGGTTATTCGTCTCATAGGGAAAGCTTCAGGAAACCTAGAGGCTCTATCCATAATTGTTAATAAATAAACATAACCAGATTTAGTTTTGGGGTAGGGACCAACCACATCTATCACCAATTCCGAGAACGGTTCTCCTATGGCAGGAATAGGATTTAAAGGGGCTTTGGGAATAACTTGATTAGGTTTTCCCATAACCTGACAAACCTCACATTCCTTTACGAATTGCTTCACAGATGATTTCAAACCAGGCCACCAAAAATATTGTGCCAACATTCGAAAAGTTTTCACACACCAAAATGACCTGAAAAGAAATTATCGTGAGCGAGACTCATTACTGATTCACGGAACTGAGAAGGGACTACGATTTGCTCAATCCGAGACGTCTTGCTCAGATCATCAGTGGGTGGTCGACTAATCCTGTATAACAAATCTTTAATTAGGCAAAACCGAGGCTTGGTCAAATCATCAACATCACCTAAATGAAAGTCAAACTCTCTTTTCTGGGCTTCAATATTCAATCGTCACCACACGGGAGTCGCACCACTCTCAAGAAAAGGTAAACAAAAGACCACAATCGTTAATACGATAGTTCAAACACTTTAACGAGCGGGGAGGAGGCGCAAACTAACGAAACCAAAAACAAAGCTTTCCATAAACTGCCTTAAAAATACGTCCTTACATATTAATTCCTTAAAACTAATACACTTAATACTAGATTACTTGATATTGCAAAATTGAATAAGTGAAACTCTTATATTTACGTTAACTCTAATACATGGCCTATGATCTTAGTGCTCGCCTATAACTGTTGAAACATAAGAATAAAGCTACACAGGTATCCTATGACAGCAAAGTTCAGGTGAAGTCAAGTGACTAATATGGTAAAGCATCTATATATATATATATATATATATATATATATATATATATATATATATATATATACATATGAATATATATATACATACGTATATATATACATATATATAAGTGGCACCTTTCAGACCCAAGCAAACCTTCAGAGATTCAGAGATGAGCTTACTACTATATCTTAATCCTGATTCCTGCTCCTAACTGGCTTTGCCTAAAACAATAGGCTAAGCCTGCTAACTACACACGCACACGGTTTTTATATATATGTATATATATATATATATATATTATAGATACGTATATATATATACTGTATATATGCACACACATATATATATGTATATACAATTTTGTTTTATCTCTTCTATCCTAATCAGCAAAGCTGGATAGTATTGTTCTGGTCAGTTTTTTGTTTGGTGAGTTTTGGAAAACCAATCAGTATATTAAGCTTACGCAATGGTCAAGGAAGTCACGTGGGCCAATCAACTCAATGCCAAATCCTCTCTCTCTCTCTCTCTCTCTCTCTCTCTCTCTCTCTCTCTCTCTCTCTCTCTCTCTCTCTCTCTCTCTCTCTATATATATATATATATATTATATATATATATATATATATATATATATATATATATGTATATGTACATATACATATATATAATTTGTTTGCGTGTATGTTTAATGCAACGAGGGTAAAAGTGAACAACCTGAGTGAAGCTAAGCATTCCTTCTCTCATTCGCTGACGTCAACAAGAATGTTTTCAAATTCCAGATTACGCATAAATGTAGTGACTTAATTTGGCCTCAGATACAGCTATATTGTTGAAACCTTTTATTTAAAAAAATCGACAGGCAATAGTTAGTTACAAGGAAAAAATCAGAAGTACAGTACAACTTTTGCCAAAAAATATATAAAAACTGCAAATTCATACTGGATAAATTAAAATATTATTCATCCGACAATATCTAAGCAGCGGGGCAAACAATTTCCTTTGCTCCGAAGAAAATTTCCGCTACGTAGATTATTTCCTCACTGTTGATAGACACTGAATTACATTTATTCGAAGCACCGTGAAGTATAAGAAGGAATGTTTATGAAGAAGACAAGGTATTTGATTTCTTGGAGCTTATTCTAACTAAGAAGAAGAAGAAGAAGAAGAAGAAGAAGAAGAAGAAGAAGAAGGAAGGAGGAGGAGGAGGAGGAGGAGGAGGAGGAGGAGGAGGAGGAGGAGGAGGAGGAGGAGGAGGAGGAGGAGGAGGAGGAGGAGGAGGAGGAGGAGGAACGTCATCTAGAAAGACACCGAAGAAATGTTAATATCGATAAGGTTACCAACTAATAACTAATTTTTTTATGTATTTCTTTAATTAGAATGTCTTCTGTTTAGATGGTGATGTAGACATTTCTTTATCCATAAAATACATATACTTATACATACGAACAAATACAAATAAAAACACAAAAACACATACACTCAAATGTATTTATAATTAGTAAGCGCTTTGTCAAAGAATATATATATATATATATATATATATATATATATATATATATATATATATATATATATATATATATATATATATATATATATATATATATATTTATATATACTGTATATAATTATATATATATATATATATATATATACAGATAGATAGATAGATAGATAGATAGATAGATAGATAGATAGATAGATAGATATATATGAGTGTGTGCGTGTGTTTTTCAGGTATCGTACATCCTAATTACACGACTATTTTCTCTGTCATCATCACTTAGAAAAAAACACCCTTTGTCAATTACCCAAGCCCTGCCAAACACTCGCTATCTTAACATTTTTCTCCCTCGAAACATTCAGTCTTCTCAATCAAACCTAAGACTAACGAGCGTGTGCGCATTCCCCCTTACCCCAGTATTCATGATATTAAAACAGCTACACCCTCCCAAGCTTTGTAACTCTCAGCCACCGCAAACTCATCAATTTTCTTCCTCACTCACGCAGTCCCCTGAACTTTCACTTTTGTTTCGCGAAATGCTTTAAAATTTAAGTCTTTTCTTTTTCAAGAAAGTAAATATCGTCTCATAAAGAAATAACCTTCCTTGCTAGTATCATACCCACCTATAACCAAAACTTTGAGATTTGTTTTACAAAGAGAGAGAGAGAGAGAGAGAGAGAGAGAGAGAGAGAGAGAGAGAGAGAGAGAGAGATCTTGGCAGGTCAACATATTATTGGTGGCTATGCAACGTCTTGCATTTTACTTTTGAAATTTCTCATGTTTTTCAGGAAAATTCTTAAAGGTAATTATAACAGGAAAATTACACGTACTTATGAATTACTATAGAAATCATGAACAAATTATATAACTGATTTATCTTTGTATTCTTAGATGTGGTCAGTTATTTAGTAACACATTTAAACATACAGTGAACATATAGAAACATATGACGTGTAATTTTGCTGTTGTAATTACCTTTCAGAATTTTCACGAAAATCATGAAAAATGTCAAAAGTAAAATGCAAGACGTTTCATGGCCACCAATAATATGTTGATCTGCCAAGATCTCTCTCTCTCTCTCTCTCTCTCTCTCTCTCTCTCTCTCTCTCTCTCTCTCTTTTATCTCACCCTACGTTCCCTTTCTTCCCCACCAGAGCACCAACCTTGAAACGCATCACACTTCCAGATAAAAAAAGGTGGAGGACCCCGCAGTTTCTTTCCCTTTTTATTTTTGTTTTCATTTTTCCAGCGCACCCTGTGACCTTTTCTTCATCCGGCGGTACACTTTTGCTCGTGGTGATTTTTCTCTTTATTTTCTATAGCATTCAGAAAAGTCTGGATGGCCGGGAAAATGAAACTTGTCTGGGCACCTTCTTATGGAACTCTTTACAGGTGGACAATGGAGATCTTTTTCATACCGGGTCTTCCTTTCCTGGAAGGGAAGCGAATATTCCCCAGGGAACTGTGAGAAAGGCAACTCCAAATGAATTGTAACTTTCAGAAGAAAATCAACAGTTCTTCAGAGAGAGAGAGAGAGAGAGAGAGAGAGAGAGAGAGAGAGAGAGAGAGAGAGAGAGAGAGAGAGAGAGAGAGAGAGATGGGAGGATTTTGGTTAGTCTAACTGTTTTTATCGTAACGTCGTTGGGTCAGTACATGAGAATATGAAAGTCATATCGTTTCTCTTATGATTAGACCGTACTTCTTGTCCTCATTTTCATGTGCTGTTTTTTCTATGCTAGATGAGTGCTTGTACGCACACACACACATTTATATATATATATATATATATATATATATATATATATATATATATATATATATATATATATATATATATATATATATATATATATATAATATAATATATCTTATATATATATATATATATATATATATATATATATATATATATATATATATATAATTACATAGAATACATATATATATATATATATATATATATATATATATATATATATATATATATATATATATATTATACAAAAGCCATTACAAATATATTGCCTATATTTCTCAGTAGTTTGAAAGCTAAAATACCTTCAGAAACCT
The DNA here is from genome assembly GCF_040412425.1 of Macrobrachium rosenbergii. NCBI lineage: Eukaryota > Metazoa > Arthropoda > Malacostraca > Decapoda > Palaemonidae > Macrobrachium > Macrobrachium rosenbergii. The sequence goes on along the minus strand of NC_089764.1, from coordinate 21,094,772 downwards.
TAAATGCACCGTAATGGACTAATTGCTTATTGTAATCATTATTGCCTATACCATTACTGGGAATAACATTAATAATAAAAACATCATCAGTAGTGATTCAGATGCTAGGTAAATTTCTGAAATATCACGGAAAGATATATATGGTGTCTATGAAAATAATACAATTAGTTAGAGCACTGTATTTAGTTGAACTGTAATCTATGATTTCATTTTACATTAAAATGAATTAATTTGTAATCTATGATTTAATTTTGCATATAAATTAAATTACGTTTCGGTAAATAATCTTCGAAAAATGGTGCCGATTTTTCTCTGTAAAAACAAGCAACTGAATAACGCTGTTCAATGTTTGCTCCCGTTTCCTAAAGGGGCACAATTTACGTTTTGTTTTCGATAAAAATCGAAGTTTAATATATACAATTTTTAAATGGGAAATGCTGTCATTACGAAAGTGATGGGGAGACGTTATTTTCTAAGGATGTAATTTTCTTACCTAATCTTGCAATCCGGTTTCTGAAATTTCAAAACGGGGTGAACCGAAAAATGTCCTTGTTATAGTGTTTGCCAACTAGATATATTTCAAAATTGTAGTTGCTGAAGAGTAATAAACATGAAACAGTAATACGAATCCTGCTTCCTACCTGCGAACGTTCTGGCTTGAAGACTAACACCAATAACTTATTGAATTCAAAATACTAATTACCTACGAGTGACATCAATTTACTCTCGTTCCTCTCACTTATTTTCATATAAATTCGATTAAAAAATGTCGTTATGCGGAAAAATTACCTAAATATCTATAATCTGTTGATGACTGGTTCATAACGAATAGCTGGTCACTTACCTTCGAAAATCTTTTGCCCAGCAGGCATATATAACAGGATTCATTGCCGAGTTGATCCAACCCAGCCAGGTGACGACGCCCCCGACTAATGCAGGTTCCCGGATGCATCGTTCCCCACATAAACCAGACAAGAGGTTTGTGACAAAGAACGGCAACCAACAAACAATGAAGACCCCCATCACGATGCCAAGGGTCTTGGCAGCCTTCTTCTCTTTGGCAAATTTACAAAGTTTCCGAGATATGGAAAAATTTTTAATATTTCTCGCCACCATTTTCGTTGAGCTGTCAGGCGAGGCACCCTCATGCATGGGGCCCAGCGGGCACCCCTCGCCGTCATCTAAGGGCGAGCTCAGGGCATGGGGGTCACCGAGGCCTCCGTTTTCCTGGGTATAGCTACAAGTTTTCCCGGCAGGATAGTGGGCCCTTGGCATGCCGTTTCCGTTGCTACTCGCTCCTCCGCTGCCCCCGCCCCCGCCTCTGTGAATTCGAAGGGTCAGCTCCATCTCGCCGTCGCCCATCGTCGACACCAACTTCTGCCCCAATTTCAGAGATTTCGTCTGCTCTGTGGCTGCTCTGTAAATGCGGAAGTAAGTGAACACCATCACGAATAACGGACCGTAGAAACTTATCGTCGAAGAGAAAACTAAATAAGACAAATCCTCTGTGAAGGGGCAGTTTCCTGGAGGATGGGGGTCGGAGACAGCCCTCCACCAGGCAATGGCCGGGAATGATATAAGGGCAGAACACACCCACACCAGGGCAATGAGCATACACGCTCTCCTTGGGGACATTCGACTTGGGTACGTGAATGGATCTGTGATGGCCCAGTATCTGTCCAGTGATATGACGCACAGGTTAAGGATAGACGCCGTCGAAGCTAGGACATCGAAACTTCGCCAGACGTCACAAAAATCAGGTCCAAACGGCCAGTAATCGAACGAATCATAGAGAGCACTGAAGGGCATGACCAACGCCCCGACCAGACAGTCGGCCACGGCCAGGGACATGATGAAGTAGTTGGTGACGGTGTGAAGGTAGCGCTCGCGGGCGACAGCCACGATGACGAGGCCATTGCCAAAAATGGTCGATACGGCGAAGAAGAGAAGGAGGAGGCAAAGGGAGAGGCTCTCGGGAGTGATGATCAAAGGTCCACTTCCCTCTGACGCGCATCTCGAATCATTGTGAGAGAGATTCGTACATGCTATCGTTTCATTAATGGCTGTTGCAGAGGCATCGGACGCCCAGCTCCAGGAAGTCTCATTCACCCAATCAGTTGCATTGTTGTGGGCGTCGAGGAGCAAAGGTCCTGCAGTGTCAGACGTCCTGAACCACCACTGGGAGTCACTGCGGTCCGAAGTATCTATAGCAAAATTAATGCCGTACCTCGTGCCCAGGCCACCTGTCCCTTTCACTCTGTGGTAGAAGTCATCGCCAACACCGATAGCGTTATCTTCGTCGTCGTCGTCATGCAGTGCAAAAGTTCCGGTCAGGTCGGGTAAGGTCGTGGCTGTGCTCGAGCCTGAATGGTCCCCTTCTTCATCGTCATCAACCTGAAAGGAGGTGGGCAGGTATCCTATTTCGTCGGCATCCATTGCCCCGACGTAATGGGTTGGTATATGCTTCCTGGCAGCGTGTCCATTACTCCACCTGGTTAAAGGCGGGAGCGTGGTGGTGGTGGTGGTGGTGGGAGGAGATTCCCGTCCTCCGGGTGACCCTGCTACTGGAGGGGGCCATCCTTCGCCGCCCTCCCCAGGGGGCTGGAATTCATCGAGGATGAACGGACTGTTATCCAGGTTAACACCAGAGTTGTCCGGCGTGAAGTCCGCGACTTTGAGTCCGAAGAGACTGTGGACGTGCTTTCCCCAGTTCGCTGTGCGGTTGTTTGTGATGCGGGGTATCATTTTTTTAAATAAGAGACAGAGAGGGGTTCAAGGACTGCAAGCTGCCGGAGGAGGAGGAAGAGGAGGAGGAGGAGGAGGAGGAGGAGAGCGAGTGAAGGAAAAGAAGGAAGAAGAGGACGGCGAGTGTACTGATAGAGACCTACAGGCGGTATATTAGGTGCGAGAAGTCAGCTACACCTCAGGCCACCTGGATCTTCTCGGGATGCAGACGGGGCACAGCGCCTGTGAGGAAGGGCACGATATCTCTTCATTTTGCTGACGAACACTTCTAACCTCTTCAGTAATTTCCTATGAACCGGTGGGGAACACACAAACGCATCGTGAATAAATCAACGCCACATGTATGACAAATAATGAACACTGTCTAAGATATATTCTGAGCTTTTGTTTTTCATGGAGGAATGAATCTCTCTCCACACACACACGTAACCGCAGAGCATCACCCACTAAGAGCGTTCGTGGTCATCACGAAATGCAAGCCAGTTGCAAGGTAACGCCTCTAATTTCATTTCTCTACGATTCCCACCCAGTGAAAACTTCCTCTTGACATTTTAACTGCTGGGTTGTTGTCCTCCTGCAAAGAGAGAGAAAAATTATATTAGCATATACAGTATTTATTAAAATACTTAGATAAAAAAGGTAAAAAAAATATAATTATAATTAAGATTCAACACCTGCAAGGAAAAAGGTAATTATTTTAAACATAAGAATATGTTGACATCCAGGTAACACTGTAATACATGGAAATTATATTTTTAATGATGAAGACTTTTCGAGAAATGTCAGAACGTGTATGAATAACATTGGCGATTCGAAATTCTTCTATTATAGCCTTTGTTACAGAAAGACAGCTGTGTATAAATAATTTTATAAGGGGATATAATATTGAACTGTGCACTAGCCAGTACAATGTTCTAGTTTAATAGTGATTACGCTGTGCTCTGCATGACTGTAAATGTCCAACGTTCTGATGAAACACTATGCGCATCTGTGAAAGTAACTACGACTCTATCTAACTAAGAATATATATATATATATATATATATATATATATATATATATATATATATGTATGTGTGTGTGTGTGTGTATGTATGCATGTTTGGATACCTGATTCATGAATGTATGGAACGTGATGAATGTATAAATAAAGGCAAATGCCACGAAGGAAAAGTGAAACAATGGAGTGGTGGCCAGATTATATATATATATATATTTGAGATATTTTTATATATATATATATATATATATATATATATATATATATATATATATATATATATATATATATATATGTGTGTATATGTGTGTGTGTGTGTGTGTGTATATATATATATATATATATATATATATATATATATATATATATATATACATACATATGTATATATAATTATAATCCAAAGAACAAAGTGGACCTTTTCTTAAGCAATGACTAGATTATGCATGTTTCGGCTATTATCTACAGAGGACCCTCAGACGATTGATGTAAAAGTTACCTTCTGTAATATAGCCTAATGGAAGGTTACACAAAATCTGTCTTCGCAAAAAACAAATGTAATAAAACAATAAAATCATATTATCATTATCGATTATGTACGAACATCACTACTGAACATGGCAAGAAAGGCAGTCATCTGCTAAAAAAACCTCCTCAAATAAGAATGGTTATATAGAAAATAAAGGAAAAATATCACAGAAACCTGGAGAAAAAGAGGAAATGTTGTTAAAAAATAAAACAATATTAATGCATAATGACCAGCTGAAAAATCAATACTATCACACACTAGCGGATTCAAGGGGAGGGGGCACCTGGGCACGTGCACCCCCAATGAAAAATAATGATAAAATAATAATATTGAAGATTTAAGTAATAACATAAATAAGAAATATAAAAATGGGAAAAAATAAAAAAAATCGATTAAAGAAACAATATACATATATACAGTATATATATACATATATATGTGTGTATGTATGTATGTATATGAAAATTGGTGTTACCCCCATGAAATTTTTCTGGATCCGCTATTGCTATCACACCCTTCAAGGCAAATCATCACGCTGTTCTATTACACCATTCCCATTATCGTAAACCTACGAGGCTCAGCACCTAAAACACTACTCGACAGACAATTCCAGTGAATGGAAAAAAAAAAAGACTTCTGGTACATGGCAGTGGGACATCGTGTATAGATGCTTCCCTAGAGAAACATGAAGTTAATAGCAGCTCTAGGGCACTGGGATTAAAGGCGATGGCAGAAGCTGTAGGAGGTTGCCATATTAGAGGTCTCCGAGTTTACCATCGTCGAGGAAATAGAAATTGCCATTACCAGAAATTTGGGATAAACGCTTCTGTTTATAAAGGGACAAAATAAAAACACGCCACCGTCTTTATTACGAGAGGTGAGAAATAAATAAATCACAGGGCGTTGATTTCCTTATCTCTGTGAATATACAGATCCTTACGAACCACACCCGACTCAAACTGCAATAAATGTTATTTTCTATTTGTCGAGAAAAGAAAGGAGTGACAACAAGTACAGCTAAATATTCAAAATGAGTTAAGCTACAGTATTTCCGATGCATCCTGAATCACTGATCAGGAGCTTCATACTTTATCGGTAAATCAAAAGTCTTGATTTTGATATATTTCTTCTTCATATCACACTGGTCACACCACGTACAGATCTTTTCCAGTGTATGCGTTACGGCTGGCAACGACTTCACTTACAGTAAGGAACAAGCGAATAAATTTAGCAAGAGTTGCATTATACGAATACCGGATTATCTTTCTCACACGGCCAGTGATCACGTCACTTAAAGAGTGAAAGCTGGAAAGTGTCTAGAGGACACTAGGCTAACTAACACAAATCCAATTTCCTCATTGGCTGGGTCGATATCATACTCGGCTAGCACTCTCCTAGGTCCGCGTTCGATTCTCCGGCCGGCCAATGAAGAATTAGAGGAATTTATTTCTGGTGATAGAAATTCATTTCTCGCTATAATGTGGTTCGGATTCCACTATAAGCTGTAGATCCCGTTGCTAGGTAAACAATTGGTTCTTAGCTACGTAAAATAAGTCTAGTCCTTCGGGCCAGCCCTAGGAGAGATGTTAATCAGCTCCTCAGTGGTCTGGTTAAACTAAGGTACACTTAACCTAACACAAATCCATTACAGACAACTCCTGGTTGACGGAAAAATGGTCAAGAGAATAAAATTTAATATTCACGGTCAGTAGAAAATTTTGACAGCGCTGTTTCAAGTGAAAAATTAACTTTAAGCATAATTTTCTTTTGCATTTATATATAATAGTGTGAGTAACTCCGTTAGCGTTTTTTTCCCTCTTAGTCCCTTGCGAACATTGTCAACTAAGTTGAGCCGTAACCATTAAAGCTGCAGCACAATCAGGAACCAGTCCAAAGCCGGGCTGCCTTCATGTGTGAGTGTTCCGGGAAGAGAAATGACTTTATTTTTAAGCAGAGAAACGCAGAAATTTAAATGAATGCAGAATCTGTCAAAATATCTACCACTGTCATTATAAAGTTTTTAACTAAAGTTTGCTCCTGACAACTTAATTACAGTTCTTTCCCACAACATATCTTGAACACCATCAATAAAAGTCTCAATATAAAATTAATACAAAACAGAAGTCGCAATATCAGGTAATTACTGACGCAGAGTGAGCTAGGACAAAAATAAAAATTTCCGGAGCAAAACGAACGTTTCAAAAGGAATGAAGAACAAATGGATTTTACGAGAAGACATAGAGACACCCACAAACATTTTTTTTATAGGTAGGGGTATGGAGAGAACAAAATATAAAACGAAGTATCATAATAAGAAAGAGTCTTTTAGATCTATCGGAAAAGCAGGTGAAAGGAAGACTAAGAAATTCGGATAGCATGAGAATGGTGGGTAGTTAAACCTGGAGTGTAGTGTCCGTAGACTATACATATCATTTGCCTAAAATGAGGGTCGATAGTCAAGTCCAAAGTCAACGTACTTGACAAGAACATTGACATGCATGACTTTAGCGGTGGAAAATAAAACCAAAATGATATCAAATGCAGAATAAAATAACGAAAATATTGTCTTATTTAAAAAAAAAAAAATGTACGTCTTTCTGTAAAGTAAACCATGATGCGGCAGTTTTTAACAAGGAGTTATCTTGGGTGCCAACCACTGTACTAACTCAACTGTAGGTTTTCAACTTAATAATAATAATAATAATAATAATAATAATAATAATAATAATAAATTTTTTTCTGGAATACCAGTAACTATGAAATAAAATATTCTTACAACATATTCTAGTACTAGATTAATTTATTTATAAATGTATTCTGTAATTCCACACCATTTCAATGAGCAGTAATGCAAAAGATTTTCTAACTTTCTTCAACGGATAAAAAGAAATGTAACAAATCATCCATCATATATCTTGTCTCCTCTCAAACAATGAAAGAATAAATCGCGGAAGCAAAAAAACATTTAGAAGATAATATAATATCAGCATGTATCACCTGACTTCCCATACCCGAAACTATATCGCCCACTAATGTCAGGGCCTGAAAACCCTTTCCGCTCAATTTCACTCTTGTCATTAATTCCACAGCTGTGTCTTTGTCGGCGAAAATGAATTGGTCCGTTCCCATTGTGGATAGGGGCTACGGGGATCGGGGAGGCAGGGCGGGGAGCGACGATGATTGACTATTGATACAGAAGGAATTCATAGTCGGTTTATTCAGCTGAATTATCTTTACTACATGATTCGCATAAAAATGGGTCTTTGAGTGTCGTAAGAGTTTTTCTTTTTCCTGTCGGGTTGTTTTATTAACATTAATTGGCTCGAATATAGTCTGTTCTGTTCCCAGTTTCTTGGATTGAACGGCATAAAATGTCAACAACTTTTCATTACCTAGAGACTCATTCGTAAGAGCACATTCGCTCATTCTCTTTCTTAGCTAATTGGTGCTTCCACTTGCATGAGACCACTCTGGAAAGTTACATTATTCAACTCATTTGACACCTGCTACAGAGTTACTTAACATGCATAATTTAGTATTAAAGTCAATGATGTACGACTAAATATTAATTAGTCATTCCACATTAAAATTCAGTTGGTTTAGTCAAATGGTAGCTTTTTATCACCGCTGGCTTTTGTCCAAAGAGGGCTTGTGTGGACCTCTGGACTTGCATCCCCCAGCTGAAAAGATTAAATGCACATTATCATTAAAGTAAAAAAAATGTGATGACGGGACTTAATTACCATTTAATTACTCCACTAACGCGTCAACATATTATTTGATGGTTTTATTTTTCAGTTGGAAATGCTGATCGCCGCACGACTATTCCATTACCAAGCAATGAATTATTATATCAGCAGAAATTAATTCTCCCGCTTATATGTATCTTGTATCATCCAGCAACACCTTACTATTACTTCAATATGAAACAGGTCCTAGAAATACCTCTTTTAAATTAATTCTTCACCTTTAACAGTAGATCGTAAACGTTGACCTTTCGCTTTGCCGAGATGTCAATTAGTCTCGAGAATAAGATAATTATTTTTTTTCTCTGTTCATAACTCGAAAACAGGTTCTCATTTTCACTCTAAAGGTCAACCTCCTTAACGCCAATATTTTTTGGACGCATTATATTCACAGATGCCATGCCTTCTGAAACACTGTGTTCCTCTATACGCCATTATATAAAATATTTTCCTTACTGACAATTTTCATTATCTAACTATTCAGGCAGGGAGGAACAACCGATTAAAAAACTGCCAAAAACCTCGAAATCACTTCACACGCTCTCAAAAGGTTCACTGCCAGCACTCCAACACCCTTACATACCACGGGTCATTCAATTTTACCTTTTATGCTTTCCTGCGCTTTCCAAAACTGAACACTTCTTTTACGTCCATCAGCAAAGTGGCATGAAGTTTATATGTTAATCCCAAGATGCTTTGTGTGGGTGCATGTGAGTGGGTGCTGGGTGGGGGGAGGTCATCTACATGATTAAGGACCAAGGAAATGATGATTAGTTTTGAGATGGATCCGGGTCAGAATCCGGATTCAGGATCCTTTTTCCTTTATAGAGTGACATATTGCCTCAGAGTTATAACTGGTTTTCAGTTATATTATGGCGGGAGGGCTAGTGGCCATAAAAGTGTAGATCAGATCTTTGAGATGGACGTGGAACCAAATATACATCTACATTTTGTTACAGACTGATTTCTTGTTTAATTATCCTTCCAATGTCTATCCAAGCGTACATATTCCGCTTGCGCCGGATAAACCGTAATAAAATTTTTATCTCTCAACTTCTTGTCACATATAAGCCGACATTAAGACGGGAAAATGGCCGACACTGAACAGTATTCCTCATGATGCAATCAAATTCAAGCAAGTCACGTTTTGATCACAAATCAATGAGCAAAAAACCAACCCAGTCAGTACTTAGATGAGCGACTGCCAAGGAATTTTAAACGCCATCGACACAAAAGCCTCATGACCAAAAGTTTGGGAATTTTTTTGGGCAAAGGGATAAGAATCTTACTGCAAAAAACCAGAAACGCTGAGAAGGGTAACGTGCTCTGGAGTCCTCTCGTGTATATGTGTGTATGTTTGCTTGCTTTTGAGCGCGTGTACTCTACGTGTTATGAGAAATTGTTATAAAAAAGGTAATTTATGTTTAGCTTAAGGCTACTCCAAATGAAATCCACTATCGTGAATTATGGAAAGCAAAAAAATTGCCAGTTATGAATTTATTCTCTCTCTCTCTCTCTCTCTCTCTCTCTCTCTCTCTCTCTCTCTCTCTCTCTCCTCTTCTTTTTCTTCTTCTTCTTCTTCTTCTTCTTCTTCTTCTTCTTTAGATTGCGATCCTCCATGGTATTACGGCACTGCATAAAGTCTAAAATGTATTCATAATTCATCATCCAATAATAAACAGCTAAAGAAAACCTTTATCCCAACAGCAAATTGATCACTCACCTCTTCAACACATACCGCCAGCTAATCATCCTACTCGCTGGCTTTCGCCGCCACTCGATAGCGGAAATAACCAAGTCACTTGCATGCAAAGGCTTCAGGGGCTAGCCGATGGATATTGCTTTCAATTAAGACTGACGCCGTCACCTGAATTGAAAATGTCACAACAGACGCAGGGCACAAGCACCATCAAAGGGTGATTTCAGTATTCCGTAATTCAGACTGAAATATCAGGTGGCTAAACTAGTATCTTCATACCAATCCAATTTATATCTCGTTACAGTGTACAAGGGGAATAGCCTTGGCTATTTTTGTTTTTCATATTATCATGGCCGTTCTTTAATTTTCAGGAAACAAAATTTGCTCACAGCAGTATCAATAAATGAAGCCCTGAAAACGAAAGCTTATTATTATTATTATTATTATTATTATTATTATTATTATTATTATTATTATTATTATTATTATTATTATTATTATATACATCAACGCTGCCGTATCGTCGTGTTTCACTTCTAAAAGTCTGGAGAGGTTCACCTAATCAATAATAATAATAATAATAATAATAATAATAATAATAATAATAATAATAATAATAATATTATTATTATTATTATTATTTACAACATCAACGTTGCCGTATCGCTGTGTTTCACTTCTAATAGACTGGAAAGGTTCTCCTAATCAATGTGATTGTGAATAATCATCCCAATACGCTCCTTCGGTTCAAAGTTATTTTCTGAATAAGCATACATACAGAAATAAACAAAAACATAACGTCCCTTTGACTTTGTAAGCAAATCTATAGGGAAAACGGTTCTACATTACCAGTTTTGCTAACACTTAATGATTTCACTAACTAATATATTTCTCGTCATATACCCCATCACTCGATGTGGAGAGAGAGAGAGAGAGAGAGAGAGAGAGAGAGAGAGAGAGAGAGAGAGAGAGAGAGAGAGAGAGAGAGAGAGAGAGAGAGAGAGAGAGAGAGAGAGAGAGAGAGAGAGAGAGAGAGAGAGAGAGAGAGAGTTCAGAAGGGGATAATAAAGATCTGGTCTCTATATATGCTTGCATATTCTTATGTGAAACATATGTTATTCATTTTACATCAAAATATGGTGGCAAAAAAAAATGTTTTAGGGTTTAACCATGAGTATTTTAGACTAGTTATATAAGTTAATTTGTCTTCAGCACATCCAAATAGTTCTTAACTCTGCTCCGTCATTAAACATAGTTAGCTTAAAACTGAGTGGAGTCAACACTCTGAAAGGGTTGCGAATGGAGCACCCTGCTACCTAATTCAGCAAAGTACTGATGTATTGATTATTATTGTTCCACAAATTAGACTTACGTTTTTCAGTTTACATAAAAGTAAAATTTCATAGGAAAGTATTACGTCACGAAAAAAAAAATAATAAAGATACGAAGCCAGTGCGAGATGAATCGTGAAAATAACCAACAAGACGACCTCCTTGAAAGGCTATCTCATATGAGGTAAAAAAAAAAAAAAAAATTGCAGAGGATATAAAAAAAAAATCATATAATCTGAGTAACATGATTTACAAAACCTGTCCAGCAGCTGATTCTAATCTAATATTAATGATAAAAGGTCCAAGATACTTTATCATTACCTTGAGAGATCAACGACCTTATTACTTTATAATCCAGAGAAGTAAACCGTTGCTATTTTTTACGGGAGCCAATTCATTCTTCATAACAAATGTGATACCTGTATTTTTACAGCAACAAATACCATTATCGAACCAAGGCTGTAACAATAAGACGGAAAAATATTTTCGCAAAACCACTAACCCCACCTCGAATACTGTCCATTATTAACTGACCCTTTTCCCCGAATCAAGAGAAAATGTTTTGGTCCCGACATACAAAATGTCAAGTCGCATCAGCTTTTGTACGACGGAAAGATGATTGAACGATTGAATTAATTTCCTATTGTCTTTGATTACGGGACGGATGCGATCCCCCTCTCTTATGATTCGATTAGCAGGTGATGGATTGAATTTCCCTCTCGCTTTATCTTTCGAATGATTAAATTTATCCCCTTTTGCTTTGATAATGGCGGACTTGCACCGTTTACCTATTTTTTTTTTTTATTTCTCTCCTAAATTCGCGGGATTGCATTCACTCTTTTTTTTAACCTTAATTAGTGAAGATTATCTGTCAGATTTTAGATGAATTAGATTTACTAATTTTATTTCGTACAGTTCGATTCTGTGTTAAATTTATTTCATACACTAAAAAGGACTTGAATTATTTCTTTACAGATATAATTATCCATCAAGCAACTCATTCAAGCTTATCGGTGTTCATCATTTCCCATTTTTCAAATTAATTTTAATTCGCTTAAATTAATTGCCATTAGGAATAGACAAGGATCATTAATATAGGTTTATCTGAATCTATTTATCAAATGCAAGGGGAGGCGCCGCTATGTTCGGTCTTTGCATAATTTAATATTCTTTGCTGCATCATCATACTATTGTTCCATTTTAAGTTTCGTCATATTGTCAAATAATTCCGCTTTTGTTAGTCATAGGATCTGCATATGAAATGCGATAATCTTATCGCATTCGGGTATTATTAGCATATCACTGATTTGTAACGAAATAATTAATCCAACGCCATTCATAGTGATGTAACACATGAAAGTGTTACTTTACGTTTCCTCTATTATATATCATATTTTATATAATTTATAAGTAGTAATGGATATGGCCATCATCAGTTCTCATGCTAACTGGCTAGATAATGATAACATAATCACTTAAATCACTTAAATAAATCAAGTATATAAACCGCCTGAACTTTGACTTTTTATGTACGTTGCCTTTCATATGTACATATATCGTGCGCTTTGCCTGAGAGAGAGAGAGAGAGAGAGAGAGAGAGAGAGAGAGAGAGAGAGAGAGAGAGAGAGAGAGAGAGAGAGAGAGAGAGAACGATTTTATTCAACGTAGGACTGGAAATACCAGCCTCCAGGTTCTTCCTTTTCATAATTCTATGAATATATATCTGAAATAGCAAATCATTTCATTACTAAGGGAAAGGTCGTAAAGGGATATTTTACTACACGATAGATAAATCCTTCATTAATATGAACTTATGCAACGAGCATGTCTTCATGACATGTACCGTCATATGTCCCACGATGTGAAGTACAAATACATACACTTAAATCTCTAACTGAACTATTTAAAAAAACAGAACTCCCTATTAAGTTAAAGCCATTTCTGCATTTCAATTACTCCTTCCCCTAACATTAAATTCCCCACATCAAAAGATAATAACTCTCAAATTATACAAAAAAAAAAAAAAGTCTTGTGCCCAAAAGTCGTGTGGGCTTCTGCACGAAATTGCGTCACCTCCTTTGTTTCCCACTCTGCAAAGGGCCACAAATAGAACTTAATTAAGATTTCCTCTGCAGGACAGAAAGCAAGAAACACGCTGAAAACAAGCAGCGCTAAGTTGTACCTGAGTCATAATTAATGGCATGAAGGTCGGTTAAAAATAAATTACGCAGACTAAAGTACGTAGTGGGCCAAAAATAATGAGCGAAGGAGACTCCAAGGCGTTTGGGTTAAGCTCGCGTCTTTTTGCTGATGTTTAAACTGTAAATTAGGGTTTAATTGGTCCCCCAGACATCTTAAAGCATGATATATTCTTATTAATTTATGACTAAGGGCTGTAAATCGGGAAAGTATATAGCTGAAGATTAGAAACTCCACTCCACTCGCGGCTGGAGTGTAGAGACATGAATCATCTTTAATACCACATGACACTTCGACTATAATATGAACTATTTTAATGTGATTGCTATAATTATCAATAAGCAAAGATGCAATTAACTGGCTACGTTTGTCAGTCTGAATGTCATTTATGATAATTATGAAAATGTGAATCTATTTTCCTTGGTGTTTGAAATGACTGGAACTGCTTTATGTGAAAGAATGGGTTAACTATTTATTTGCCATCAGGTTATCCAGATCTTGTCTGTAAGCTAGTGAGTTATTCGAATTACAAATAGATTTGCCTCTCGGACAGATGAAACTCACTGCAAATCTTTCGTATAAAAAAAAAAATTCCAATAAAACATACGTGCATATTCCAATTAGTATACAATTGTTTAGACTCCTACTTGCTCATCAGTATTACCATTCATTCTGATGAATATCTGGCATCCACGATCAAAAGCCAGAGTAGGATCAAATCCAAGAAGCCGCTAAGGCATAGTATCTGCATACTGCATATTCATACTTAAAGTATGACTTGTCAAAAACTATTTGGAATTGTGTTAAGATAAGGAAATCAGCACGCCTTTATGGAATGACCAGTGCAGCTGATAACAGGTAGGAAATTCTAAGAACCAAAAGGTAAGTAACTGAATTCTCATATTACTGTTCTCGGTTTTGCGATAGGAAAAGAAGACGACTAAAGGGTCTTTTACCCTCGAAACTTGCACAATTGGAGTACATAGCAGACTTCTGCCATCTAAGGGTCAGTGAAACGAACGCGAACGTGTGTGTGTGTGTGCGTGAGTGTGTATGTATGCGTGCGAGTGTTTATGTGTGTACGGAACGACGGAATCAAAAGAATCTCGAGTCATTCATGCATACAAATCTCAATGTTAAGGCGTCACTGACCAAGAAAGAGTTCTCGTTTCTCAAATCGTTGTGAAATGAAGAAAAAATTACCATATGGTACAATTTGAGATTTGTCCTCGTAGCTAATTCCTTACAAGGAGCTATACAAGTGATAAGACTTAAATTTTACACTTGTAAAAGTTACCGAGTTTTCATTTCAGTCTTAAACTGAAAAATTACCGAGTTTTCGTTTCAGTCTTAAACTGAAAAATTACTGTGTTTTCATTTCAGTCTTAAACTGAAAAATTACTGAGTTTTCATTTCAGCATTAAACTGAAAAAACAAAAACGTAATTTCACTTCTTCCGCCATGCAATATTTTAAGAACCCAGTATGCTTTCATCTTCACTGCCATTATTTCAAACTACTAATTAAAAAGTTATAAAGAATACTCTATCAACATGAATATTACACAAACACAAGCACGCATACACACACACAAGCCCGCACGAGCGCACACACACACACACATATATAAAATATATAAATTATGACATCATTATAACAATTAATGAGACGGTTTCCGACTGTCTTCTCTGAGCCAACCCAACTGAAAAACCACAACTTATGAAAAACAAAAGATAGAAAACAACTAGTTTAGAAGATTTAACAACAAACTTCATGGATATGTCATCATTCAGAGCATTCGTGTCGTGAGCCAAAGTTATTTTAGGATACACAATAATCATATATTTTACCAGAAAAAACACTGAAAACAAACACGACATTAAAGGCCTTTTTTCAAAATTTGAAAGATGAATTTGTGGCCTTTCTTTGCCTTGTGTTATTGTATAAGTTCACTGGATTTTGAATTGAAGAAAAGTTCATAAATAATAATAATAATAATAATAATAATAATAATAATAATAATAATAATAATAATAATAATTCTTATTATTATTATTATTATTATTATTATTATTATTATTATTATTATTATAATAAAAGACAACTGCTTAAAATCTAACAGTAAACCGTAGATGTTTGGTGCTAGCAGCATTGTCAGAGCAGAGCTACAAGCCAACAGAATACATTATCATTAATACTATATATTATTCTTATCATTATTGTACAAACAAACATAAAGAAATTACATCTATTAATAGCAGCTCTGCAACATTTTCCGAAAGTCTCGGGCGTCTAATCCATTTATCACGGAAGATTAAATATCTTACAAGATCATATTTCCATCGATGTAGGGAGACTGAGGATGAAGAATTCGCCACAATGAAAGATTAATGCGTCTGAAGGAAAAACCCTCAACCCCTTTGTTGAATCCGCTTTTAGTTCATTTATTTGATTCCATTGTCGCAATCTCATTCAGATTTTCGTTTTGATCTGACGTGCGTTTCTTTTGTTCAATTTCCATTCGCGTTTCCTTTGTTTTGATTATGTGCATTTTTTCGCTCGATGCACTTTCAGTCGCGATTTTTTTTTCCCCACCTTTATTTGCTTCTTTCTTTCAGTTCCCATTTCCTCCTATTTTCATCCTTTCGTTCGCGCCGGCGAGCATTAATGTAGAGGGAATTATTTATCGAAAGCGAAGCATTTATCCTCGTAATACATTTATAGCTTTTTATTAAAATTTATAAGAAATTCATGATGCTCCAGTGAATCATTTTTTTTACAGGGCAGGCAAAAGCATCGCCTGAATAGTTTCTCGTTAGAATATCTCCCGTATGCTCTTTTCTAAATGTAACTTTTCTTACTGCCCTAAAATTCTTTATCCAGTCCTAGTTACTTTTCACGTCGAAATTTAAAAGCTATTTTACGCTGAGGTGTCACGATGTTACAATCCCACATCACCCAGAACGGCACACACACACACACACACACACACACACACACACACACACACACAAACACACACACACACAAACACACACACACCGTTTAGCACCAAGGATTTTCATTGATGGTCAAAACTATGGGTAGGTTTTATCGTTAGTTTTACCAATAAAGTTGTCTGTAAAGTTAAGTTAGGTGTCTCCATTACTGTTTATTAAGATGCTTAATCTCTTTATAAAGTGTTTAGGAAATTTCATGTCTTTTTTTTTTTTTAGTAGATAACTATATTGTCATCGTTCTTTTCTTTAGTTCGTTAATTATAATTCATTTAAGGTCATCTTGCTTAGTGGCACCAGGATAATCAAATAAATACCATTCGGTTTAGTAAGTTGAGCTGTAAACAGAATAATAATAATAATAATAATAATAATAATAATAATAATAATAATAGGAACATGCCGGCACAAGTGCAAAAAAACACAAAAACTACAACAAGCATTTTTCAGAATCCAACTGATCCTTATGCAAGACAATAGGACCGTTGCCTCCACACACACACACACACACACACACACACACACACACACACACACACAAACACACACACACACATATATATATATATAACCATAAGGTTTTAAAATAACCTGAATAATTTATTTGGTTCTCATTACATGTAAAATCCAGCGCAAGGAAACGAAATAAAATTCTACCCCCTCTGAAAAAGCTGTCCCTTTGGGTTCCTACCTTCATAAAAGAGGCTTAATCAGAGATATTTGTTGATATTGGCGCTGGATCAGCAAATAAACACTTGGCAATGCCCATACCGTACCGAGAGAAAAATCCTCCCCTTATAACGTAAGTATTAGTTGGATATCCCTGGAGTGGCAAGCCTTACTTCAAGAACTTTGTAAACAAACAGAAGTAACTTTTCTTCCGTAAAGAGCCAGTCTCTCATATTTCCTTCTACTCGGCTATAGATTTTTAATTAATAACTGCGTATTGTCGCGAGAAAAAATGAAGATAAAATCATCAGCCACTTTAAAATAAGTAACAAATGCCCCGAAGTTTCTACGGAGCAATCGAGTTTTCTGTACAGCGTATAATGCTGTATAAAACTCTCAGCCACGGCCCATGATACTCTCACCCGCGGCCCATGAAACTCTCTCACCCGCGGCCCATGAAACTTTCAGCCACGGCCCGGTGGTGGCCTGTGTTGTTGGCGCCTATAGCGGTGCCAGAAGCACGATCATGATTAACTTTAACCTTAAATAACATAAAAACTACTGAGGCTACAGGGATGCAATTTGGTATGTTTGATGACTGGAGGTTGGATGATTAACATTCCAACTTTACAGCCCTCTAGCCTCAGTAGCTTTTGAGCTCTGAAGGCGGACGGAAAAGTGCGGACGAACAGACAATAGTTTTCTTTTACAGAAACCTAACAGCGAACATTCATTCAACTATTATTATTCAGAAGATAAACGCTACACATATGGAACAAGCCTACAGGGCCATTGACTGAATTTTCAGTCTTCCACAGAATTCTTCTTCTTTTAACGTGCTTTTTTTCCCATTTGTATGGGGTAAGCACGATGCCTTCTTTTGAAGGACTTTGATTTGGCTTTGGGGCAGACCTTAGTCTCGATCGGCTGCCCTGCCTGTCATCGCTTAGACCCCGGTAGCGTATGTACATGTATTGTACCAGTCACCAGCGCCCTTTCTCCCAGCAGCGAGAAGTTGTTGCGCGGTTAGGTCGACAGTTCGAGACGTGTGAGGTGTCTGTTATGTTTTTAGGAGATATGGTGTACATTTGAAAGAAGTTGGAGAACACAGTAAGAAACGCAGAAAGATGTTATTAGAATGAACAAATTAGCAAATAAATAGGTGAAAATATAAACAAATTAGAAAACTACGAGGTGAGTTGTTTTAGGGTAGTAATGCATTGCATTTTCGCTTGAACCTTTGAGGTTCTAATTGCACAACATCCAAGTACATGCGACTGCCTTCATTTTGAGTCCTGGGTAGCAAAATTTATAAGCCAATCTGTTCCACTTTCAATTAAGCTAATGACGATAGATTGAATTTCCCTCACATTCTACCTATAGGATATACAAAATCTTCCTATACTCCATCTTAGCAACAGCTGACATGTCACGATATGTCACTACACCATGCCAAAAGTCTGTCGTTCACCTCACTGCTATCAGGGCTGAGCATCTTGGCAACTGCAAAGATGCTGGTATGCACGGTTTAAAGAACACCCAATGCTATTCTTATAAGACATGTAGTGACCATCTTTTCCATAATTATCTTAATAATTATTTATCCAACCGTTCGCCTGTCTTTTCTTACCCTCTTTACATATTTTTTGCTAAATCAAGTCTCACATATTCAAAACTAATAATAATACATGGGTATGTATACTCACAAATAATACATGGCTATATAAATTTTCTGAATGCAGTGTGGGAAGGCGTCTTCCACTAGAAGACAGAGATAGGTTCTCTCTTCATTTTACTTCTGGTAGTGAGAAGGGAAGTTTGCAACCAACAGGAAGGAATTCATTTTATCATCTTGTCTGCAGATGTACGGAAAAAAGGGCTTTCCACAGTACAAAGTGAGGCCTTTAACAACTCCCACCGAGTGGCAAGGACGAAAGTTACATGACATTATCAGAACACGGACTGAAGGAAAAAAGTACTGAAACAACTCGCCGAAAGCAAGGACAGAGAAAATATCCTTTCACTAAGCATTTGTGAGTCTACCTCAAACTAATGCTGAGAAAATCACCAAGAAACTTGCTTCTAGTTGTGAGGGAGAATGTATTCATTAAACACGGATGAAGAAAGTCCGTAGACACCGCATCTTTACTGAAAAGGGAAGGGATATTTACCAGCTTACCCTCATATTCGAGGATACAATTCTCTCGCCATTTTGCTTCAAGTCCTGAGAGTTCGGTCTCTTACTCTCTCGCCTCCAGCAATGAGGAAGAAAGTCTCATAAACTATCCTTCATTAGTAAAGAGAGATTTTCTAAGGAAATTTTCTTCAGTTGTAAGAGAAATATTCTTCTACAATTAATAATGGTAGATGTTCCTAAACACTGAACCTCCAAGTAAGAGAGATGAAGTCATCAGAAACTTTTTAGCAAACTTGCCCACTCGTCAATAAGGTGAATAACCAGTAGAAGCGAAGGATTTCCCAGAACAAATACCCTCCTACTGGTTATTGAAAGTGGTTGTAAATGTCTCTAACAATTGCTAACAAAGTTTCCTAGCAACTTCCCACAAACATCCACGGATAATCTTTCAAAATCATCTCCAAATTTGAGGAAAAATGTCCATCACTGATTTGCTCCACAATTTAAGAAAGAAAACTCCCAAAGAACTCTCCTAAGTTTTAAAAGAAGTCTCCAATCAAACTCCCCTCCAACTGCGGCGGATTTGAAATCCATTAATCACTCGGAACCATACTAGGTACTTATTTCTCTTAATCCCTCTTGGTAGATCCCTCGATACTACTTAGCACCTCCCTGCTGAGACTGACTTCAAGTGATAGGGTGACGCAGCAAGTTTCAGTCTTGCGCCACCGTGTGGAGCATTGCTTGCGAGGTTGTTTTCGTGGCCCCTCAAGTCCTTGGTAAAAGTGTGTGTGTGTGTGTGTGTGTGTATGTATGTATGTATATTTATTTATATAAAATATTAGAAAGGGATTTCATAATTGTATATAATAAACTCTACTACTACTATTATTATTATTATTATTATTATTATTATTATTATTATTAATATTATTATTAGCAGCAGTAGTGGTAGTATTAGTAGTAGTAGTTGTAGTAGCAGTAGTAGTAGTAACAAAACAAAAAGCCACATATATCATAGACACAGGATGTTAGTAACGACATTTTTGTGACCAGTGGAAAGAGAGAAAGAGAGAGAGGAACTTATGTAGTTGATTTACTGACCTTCAATGTTCATGGCAACAACCTTCCTACCATATATTGACCCGACGACGCACAAGGTCGAACAGTTTCAACAAAAACAACAATAATAATAATAATAATAATAATAATAATAATAATAATAATAATAATAATAATAATATTAATAATAAAAAACTCGAATTTTCCTCTTTTCCCACTCCTGTACCTTCCCTTCTACTCTTCCCATGGCCCTGTCAGTAGCTCTCTTTGGTCCATACGTTTCCAAGGCGTCCTCTCAATCCACGTGGTCCATCTCTCCTTCCTTTGAACCCCGAGGGCTAAATCCTAACTCCTATTTCATGCTTAGGAAGAGAATTACAACGGGCAACTCTCCCTGCGTTTTGTGGCTTCGATCGACACCAAGGGAGTTTTCCTGGGGGCCGAAAGCTCCAACTGTCCCTCTGGTGAAGTGGGAGGCCGTCGGGGGAGGAGGGTGTCTTTCTAAAATGTTTGCTAAGAAATGGTGGCAAATGGCTCGAGTGATTTATTGTGATTATAACTGGTGTAATGTGTTTCCTAGACGAATACATATTTCTGGTTTTATCATTTAAATAAAGACAACAATGTCTGATCTGCAAATACTACTGCTAATAATAATGGCGATTATACTAAGAATAATAACGTAGTTACTATATTAGTAGAAGCATGATTGAATTAGTGGTAATAAGATTTAAATAAGGTAGAGGACATTAACACTGACATTATGATGAAATAAGCAATTATAAGAACTGTGTAAGAAAGACTGCAAAACCATTAGAACCAGAAAGGGGACATCTGGCTGAATTAAGACTGCCATCTCAAATATTCCTGTTGATATTATCAATGCTCTTAATCACAGCATTATGATAAAGAAAGACACAAAACAAAACCATTTTTTTCATGAAAATCGACTTAATAAAATTCAAAATTAAATTTTTTGGCGAATACTGTTTCCATATGTAGGAGATCCCTTTAGGAATCTAGGTAACAACCAAATCTTTATCGCAAATACCGACTCCAGCCTGCTCTAGCAGAAACTCAACCTCATCACTATGAAAATACTTCTCTGAACTACAGTTCCGATACGTTTCAGGTAACAGACCCGTCCATAATATCCCCAAAGTCTATATATTCAACGGATCTGGCATGGAGATGTCGATATTCTGAAATGTTTGGAAACCAAAGTAAAGGGTAGTAATCGTATGTGGGGTGGAGGTATACATATACAGACACATACGCACACAAAGGTAGAGACACAGACAACGACACACTCACACAGGAACACGCACATGTGTGTGTGTATGTATATATATATATATATATATATATATATATATATATATATATATATATAAATATATGTATATATATATATAAATATATATATATATATATATATATATATATATATATATATATATATATATATTTACACATAACACACACACATATATATATATATATATATATATATATATATATATATATATATATATATATATATTTACACACACGGTAGAATTTAACGGTCAATTTTATTAGGTATATGTATATCTCTGACGTCCATGATGACCTGTTAGTATCCTCATAGTCTCAGTTGAAATTTTACATAACCTCCATTCGGATTTAACGTCAGCAGCCATAACTGTAACCAAAAAGTGTGAGAAAATTGATAACTAACTTATGAGTAATTATGGTTATTAAAATAAACACACACAAACACATTTTTGTCTGTCACTTCAGCACACATCCACAAAAACACATACATACACAATATGATAATATATATATAATAATATATATATATATATATGGTATATATAAAATAATATATATACATATAATATATATATATATATATATATATATATTATATATATATATATCCATAAATATATATATATATATATATATATATATATATATATATATATATATATATATATATATATATATATATATATATATATATAGAGAGAGAGAGAGAGAGAGAGAGAGAGAGAGAGAGAGAGAGAGAGAGAGAGAGAGATACTTTAGATATTTTGATAATTACAAATACAAAGTAAGGTTACTTATCAGTAAGACAGACTAATCTCCATGATGCAAAGTACTGTGTGTATAAAATAAAAATGTGATAATTACGTTTACAGAGGTAAAGGTACTTCAATGACCACGTGGACCATTTGTCTCTCATTGACCTTATTTTCATTCTAAGAATTTTGTGACAGTTTGTATAGTCCCAACGACTTATAAATGATTCCGTCTAAAACACTTAAGCAGCTTCTACACTTGACGTCGCAATCTCCAATGCAATACACACACACATATATATGTATATATATATATATATATATATATATATATATATATATATATATATATATATATATATATATATATATATATTTTCCCCGAGGGCAGATATGACCTCTTTGAAATCCTTGAATGAGAAAGGCAAAAGCTTACTGGAAGGGTAACTGTTTCATTTATCAAGTAAAAACTCAATTATTTTTTTCATATTTTACTACAAATGCATTTAAGTTTAAACATACACTTTATATATATATATATATATATATATATATATATATATACATATATATATATATATATATATATATATATATATATATATATATATATATATATATATATATATATATATATATATATATATATACATATCTATATATATCATGCTTTTGCAGTAAAATATAAAAAAAAAATATTTCAGTTGCTACTTGATAAATGAAACAATAACCTGCCTCATAAGCTTTTTCCTTTCTCATATAAGGACTTCAAAGAGGTCCCTATCTCTCCCCAAGAGAGACACAAGTAGAATATTCAATAATCACAGGTTTCTTCCACTTGTAGACAATAGTACTAGAGAACTCTCAGATGTACCTCGCAAAGCCTCTTCTGCTCTATAATGCACAAGATACTTCGATCAGTAAACAATAATATGCTTCGTCTAAATATTGACTCGTGATTTATTTCATCTTCATTTCATTTCCATCTTATATTTTTCTTTTTCTTTTTTATTGGGATTCGTGTCTTTAACTTGGTTCAATTATATTTTGTCTTGCCCACTGCGATCTCCTGTACTTACATTGTGAGTGATACAATATCAATTTTGCCACTGGAACCTGGGATTTGCCAGAGTTTTATTTTGGCTACAACTAAAATGTGGAATAGTTTGCCAAGCGCAATTCTTGAATCTTCTCATCTCCAAATGTTTAAGCTATGAGCAAATTCATTTGTGCTTTCTGCTGACGTTTCCTGAATTCAAGTGCATTAGACTCATTCTCTATTCCCTCATGTTTAAGTCTATCACCTTTTCCTATAACTTGTCTCTCTCCGCAGGTAGTTTTCCCTTTGGGGCCCTCTTGGGTTTATAGCCTGTTGACTCTATCCATAAGGGTTTTCATCTGAGGATTTAAAGAAAGAAATGTACCATTTCAAGTTCTGAGTTTACCCTTCACATAAATTCTGCATCAGTACGCTCCGTACACAGAGACAATGGTACATGTGTACATTTATTTAAATGCATACTTTCGACGAATACTCATCTCTCTTCCTTCCACCTTTGTTTTTGTTATACACATTACATAAAATTCCTCCCTACAGCTTACAATATGTTTATTTCGTTCATATACAACAATAAAATAGCAATCTTTTCGCTTGTAACATGTGCAGTTAAATTCTGTTTTAAGTCAACCACTCGCACTTTCCACATCCATCGTTACATTTAATTCTTTATCAACATGATTTCCAAAACCATTTCACCTTCCTCTTGAAAATAAAGCTACTCCATACGCTCGTAACTTGTTCTCTCAACCTTCAAACCCGTCACTACATCACTATATCACTTTCTGTTTTTCAAAATATTAAAAGAACCAAGAAGACGAAATATAAAAGGCATTGTAATCTCTCGGTGGCCGAGCAAAGTATGTCACTGTCAACTGAATTCAAAGCCAGAAATATGAATAAGGACTGTAAATAATAAAGCCATAGCTTCAAAGAAGACATAAAAGAAGACTATAGACAGCACAGAAAATATATTCTTGGGGAAAATTTCAAAGTTTGGCAGACGTGAGAAAGAAAAGTGACAACATAATGTGATTTGGAGACCTAATTTCCAACTAGACGTGTGTATGCGGGTAAATACACGTTTTGCAAGTGAAATATCAATAAAAATACACGTGCGCCTCTGCTATCAATATACTATAAATCTACTACGGAAGGGCGAATGAACTCAAACAATTTCGTCCAAGATGGAACATTTGGTGACGGCCGTGCCCGTAAAGCCTAATGAGGCCTGACAATACGAATCAAATAATTTTCCGTCTATTAACGCTCCTAATCTCACCCCTCCCCCCCTCCCACCCAACTCCACCCCCGCCCTACTTTTCTCATTTCGCGCCCAATTCACTAATTCATTTCCCTTCTTCTTGAAACTTTGATGAGTTGATGATTGTGTTTTCATCGTAGGGTAGGTGGCACAATGCCTGGCCTTTCTTGCGACGTCAGACTGAAGTGGCCCTGAGTATTTTTTATCATTAAATTCGCCTGTCGTTTTATTTGACTGTCGCAGGAGGGCCTCCAATGCTTATGCACAACGCATGTCACTGTAAAGTAAGAAGTATTCGAGGGTTTACTAAAAACTTTCCGAGGAAATAAGACATCATGTACCGAAGAATTTGGTACCTCTTCCTTTTCCACAACTGAGACTCCTTTATTTTCTCTCTCTCTCTCTCTCTCTCTCTCTCTCTCTCTCTCTCTCTCTCTCTCTGCTTGTGTTCATGTCTCTTGCTGTATTACTACTCACACCATAAAATGGTGCAAAAAAAAAAAAGAAAAATATGGGAACATGAATACGGAATTAACGTTGTCACCGACACTGACAAACGCACTTTCTCTCTGCCTCTTTCTCTAAGATAAAAAGAAAAAAATTGAGAGATTACTCCAAGCAAAATTCCTGATAACCTACTCATTGTAATATTAAATCGTTAATACGTTAGAAAATCGCATTTAATATATTTTTTTGTCGTTATCGTCCAAACAAACCTCCAAATTCTAATTGCTATTTCATTTTTAAATTCTGGACACACACATGAATATGACCGAAAGGAAAATGAAAATGCTTAAACAAACGAAGTCACCCATAACTATGGTGGTAATAAGAAACAGAGAAACTATATCTACTGTATATATATATATACATATATATAAAGATATAGATATACTGTATATATATTGTATATATATTTGCATATGTACTGTATACACACACAAACATATATATGTATAAAATATATAAATATATATATATATATATATATATACATATATATATATAAAATATATATATATATATATATATATATATATATATATATATATATATATATATATATATATATATATATATATATATATATATACACAGTATATACCTTCTTCTAAATACTCTGTACTCGTCGCCAGTGTCTCGCAAGCAATCTCGCGGCTCCCGATTATTACGGCTTTTCCGTTTCAGTGCATGCATCGCACAATCTAGCAAGCAATTCTTTGGGTTTCCTCATCTGCTTCCTCTCATGACTTGCGAAATCTGGCCTCTTCACACCAACCTCTCTTCTTCCATTTCTATTAAAAAACCAAGGAAGACTTTAATTAAATTTCTCACTTGCACTATCCTTCTCACCCCATCTATCTTATATAATTAAATTTCCCAACATTTAAAATCAAAATCTTCAAGCGTTTTCTTCCTTTCGTTCTAACTCAACATCTGCATCGATTTCGTAAAGAAACTCGTGACCGGAATTAATAAAATCGGTGGTAATTCATCTTATTCTTTGCAAATGAATGATTCGAAAGAGGTAAAGAAATAATCCCCCACCTTTCTCTCTCTCTCTCTCTCTCTCTCTCTCTCTTTCTTAAACCGTGTGGAAGGAGGAATATCTACCAATCATAATTTAACACATTAACATTATCTCTCTCTCTCTCTCTCTCTCTCTCTCATTCTCTCTCTCTCTCTCTCTCTCTCTCTTAAACCGTGTGGAAGGAGGAATATCTACCAATCATAATTTAACTCATTAACATTACAATTATATAATATTCGGTTATCCCCTCTCTTTACTAATTAAAGTCCAGTACACACGGAACTTTCTAATTACCGCAGTACTAATTACAAACTTAAAAAAAAAACCCTGCCAAAAAATCTTATGTCTAATTCGCGCCTCATCTTCACCAGGTCTCAATCCAGCCAGCACTTAGCCCCTCGGGGCGAAGGGGGCTGTGCCAATCTGGGACACCCACGGGCATCTATTATTAAGTAATTGCACCAGCTACTTTGGAGAGCAGGCAGACAGCCCCCATTTTCATATTAAAATCAAAATTGCACCTCTACACTAAACACTCATTATGGTGATAATGGGTCTGCGAGATCTCTCATCCGCTCGGCACTCTTCGGTCCACAGGCTATTGAGCGAAAAGTCCTAATCCCCCAATTTAGATCGACCGGGTCCTGCCCGCACCTTCTATTTCTTTCTCTTTTTTAGTTTTCTGAAAAGAAAACTATTGCGCCGGCTTTGTCTGTCCGTCCGCACTTTTTTTCTGTCCGTACTTTTTCTGTCCGCCCTCAGATCTTAAAAACTACTCACGGTAGAGGGCTGCAAATTGGTATGTTGATCATCCACCCTCCAATCATCAAACATACCAAATTGCAGCCCTCTAGCCTCAGTAGCTGTTATTTTATGTAAGTTTAAAGTTAGCCATGATTGTGCTTCTGGCAAAGCAACAGCACAGGCCACCACGGCCGGCTGAGAATTTCATGGGCCGCTGCTCTACAGCATTATACCGAGACTTCCTATGGCCTTGATTATAAGCTGTACAGAAAAGCCGATTGCGCCGAAGAAACTTCGGCGCATTTTTTACTTGTTTCATATCACCTTTGATAACGGACCGAAGAAAAGTAACATCCAGTCCTTCATTCAAATTGATAAGTATC